>NW_010299076.1:180521-187210 GCF_000700745.2 Antrostomus carolinensis | reverse complement strand
CAGGAAATAATTTGTTTTCCTTTCATTTATTTTTTCCCTTAAGTCAAACCATTTCATATTAATTAGCTGTGGTCTAAAATAACATATTTTTAAATGCTTTCTTTTAACATTATGTTCTTAATTCTGAGCCATTTTTGAGGAAAGAACCTGCACTGATTACAGTGGAAGATCATCATCACTTTTTCTTCATAGCTTGCCTTAATGCTCCCATGCATGATTACCCCCCTCTATGTGAAAGGCCAAACTCCTTCATGCTTAAGTCACATTTTTATTTGGAGGTATGATATATATCCATATGTTTATATACAACTAAGGCTTTTTTATACAATTGTAAAAGGATGAAAAGTAATTTTAAACAGAAAATCATGTGGAAGCTAGGAGGATAGAAGGGCATATAATAAATGAGAAAGCAAGAATGCCTAACAGCTGTTCTTAGGCTTCCCTAAAGGAAAATAATAGCATACATATACCAATAAAGATTGACAAGGATGATCTGAGATCACCAGTTGGAATGTGAAAGGTAACCAACTAAAAAATTAAGATACATAGATTCAAACAGGTTTTCTTGATCATACTCACAGGCACCAACTGTAGTCAACCAACCACTGACGATTGTATGTGTAGGCAGTTGAAGAATGAGCAAAGTCCCAGGGAAATGCTATTTACTTATGTATCACTAAGAAATTGTGCACAGAAGATTAGACCGATTTGGTGTTAATAAAATTTAGATATGGTTCCACAATAGTCTTGATGAAGAAGACTAAACAATTATGGTCCCTGTGCTCAGTTCAGTTGCCTGTGCTCTAATAAGTAGATTCTGAGAAACTCTTCCAGGAATATTTTTTTTATTAAATTTAATGTACTCAGAGAAAACTGCTGTGGTTAACAGTGCTCTGTAGTATGTCTCTTGAAGAATACGGCTAGTATCAGATGCTTAGTGGCAGCTACAGATGATCTGCTTTGGGAAAACTTTTTCATGATGGAAAAAAATTGTTATATTCCCATGTCCTGCAGTGTGAGGTTAATCCCTTACTTGACCCATTAGGAACTTCTTCCAACCAAATATGTTAGAATAATGTTACGATGTTTTGCAGAAAATATAACAAGCAGTATATTTAAAGGTGACAGGCTTCTGTCTAGATTGCAATCATAAAACTGTAAATTACTTTTGTATATGTGTTGAAAGTTCATGTGTGCTTTAAAATATTAAAATGGAAGATTGCCTTTGCTTGTAAGACCACCTAGTTTTGTCAGTTCTATATACTGTTTCTCTCCTCATTAATGGACTTTACTATTAACATACTTTGAAGAAGCGTATAGGAATGGCTCCATATAATCTGAAATTTCCTCTATTTCAAAAAAGACAGCCTTTCATATAACTAAGTGCTTTTAAAAAATCATTAATTCTTTCTGCCATGTTTCCTACCAAAACAAATAAGAGAGAGTTTTCTTTTCAGTTTTGGTGGGATAGAAGTCTTCAGCAGTTCAGTTTATTCATGTAAAAGCCAGATTCATCCTTCTGAACCTGAACATGGAAAAATTCTCAACTTCAGATTGTATATGTACCTTTGTCTTTTAAAAATATTGTGTTCATTTCATGATATCTGTGTAACAAAAGAATATTAAAAAGGAAATGGAAGGAATACCTGTGAGAGGATGACAATGGGGTGATAAAAATCTTGAATTCTTACAGTACAATATACTACAGAGAATCACTTTTGAAACAGCATTGTCATTTACATTTTCTAATCCAGTAATTCAGAGGTCTGTGTAAACTGAAATTCTGTCTCAGTAAAATGATTAGAGAAGTTAAACTAGGTAAAGGGGAACAGGCAAGAAGAAAGCTGGTAAAGAACGGGTGTTACCTTAGGGTCTGTCGTGGGTGACTATGGTACATTCAAAGACTCTTTTTAAAAGCATCAGTCTGGTTTGAACTACAGGATTGTCTACTACACAGTTGTTTTCTACACCAACATGATGTCTCAGTCTCTCTTTAAAGTCTGCTTTCCTGTAGTGTTGTACAAATGCACCTTTTATTAATTACCCCTTCCTGGGAAGGGAGAGGATATGAAATCAAAATGACAGGAATGTTTTGAAACCACCACTGCATGTGCCCTTCACAGCTGATGGTCTGATAGACGCTTGTGCCAGCCATACATGTGCTGTCCACACTTTGAGACTAATTTCTTGGAAGTGAGTGGTTCTCTTGGAGAGCCAAAAAGCTGTGCATTTTTAAAATCAGTATGTATAATGTTAGTTCTAAAACTGATCCTCTGATTCCATGATTAGATTTAAGTCACTACCTGGGTAACATGGATTTATCCCATTTTACTTCGCTGATCCCATCACACTTGCGGTTCCTTTTGTCCTATGATTGTAAACCTATGCTTAAAAGCCGTATCTGATACGCGATTTGCAGATTATAGGCTGTTTCTCTTTACTAATGGGTCAGAGAGAGGTGTGAGTTTATGATCATGATTTTTGTGGTTGTTTTTCTGTTCGATGCTTGAGGTGGCTTGTATTAATATTTTTCCTATACTATAAAAATTGTGTTATAAACTGTAAATGTATCATTAATGGGCAGTAGTTTATATTCAGATTGATGGTGGTAGGTACAGAGTAAATTAAACCGTGAAGGAATATTATGATTAAAAAGCTGACATAAAACCAAATGATCTTGATAGTAATACTTCTCTTTTATGAGCATGATTGGAGTCTTCAAAGGATCATTGGTTGACTGAGTCGAAATTTTACCTTTACAATTTTACAACAAACTAAAACAGGGAGCCTACACTCCCATTCAAATTGCAAGCAGATAAAATCTGATCCAGAAAAGTGCTCAACCTTTTAAAGATACTGGTGTGCCTTCTGCTCACATTAAGGGCAGAAGGGAAGGAGTGCTTCAGGTACCTCTGAGGAGTTTGGTGCCTTAAATACTAGAGATGTGCAGATTTGTGCTACAGATCTGTACAGGATAAGGGTAAGAACATGAAATCCTGAATGTTATCTCTCTGAGGAGAATAACAGGGGAATCCTTTGTCTTAGATTTCAAAGCAAGGTTTTCTGGTTTCCATGTGTGTATGAGCCAGGGAGGAGAGAAGAGCTTTCTCTGAAGTACTCTAAAGGAAATGATACTGGCAGCAGAATAGGAAAACATGCACCAAGGTGTCCCAACTTGGTATTGCCTGTTGTATCCAAAGGTGGGCCCTATAGTTTGGGACTTCTGCTCTTGCCAGTGAGGAGCTGTTGTGGAAGCATATTTTTACTCACAGTTTGCATAGCTGGCTTTCTAATGCTGGTGTGCAAGTAAAGAGCTGGCCTTTAAATGTGAGCTGTATATAATTTGTAAATATAATCAGTTTGTCATCCTGCTCTGCATAACCTCTTAAGTACCTTCACTAACTAATGGAAATAGAATAATTTATCTGCCTGACTTGAGGTGGTAATATATTTTTTCAACCTAGTAGCAATTTGTAGTCTGTATAGATTGGATTGTTTCACAGGAGAATTATTATGGTAATTTTAATTTTATCGTAGAACTTGTAATTATTCCACAGTATTGTTCTAATGTAACAGGCCATGCAGCAGTTCATTTGTTTGCCAGTGCTCATAATTGGACAGGGCAACTTAAAAATTTAGTTTTAATCTTTTTCTTTTATCAAAATATTTTGGGTGTGTGTTTTCTTCTATGAGCACTTTTCAAATATGGTTATTTAAAATTGCGGTGAGTGTATTGGAGTTCTGCTTCTCAGAGTATATGATAATCTTTAAGAGAACAGGATGGGATTTGCTTTTCTTGTATAGGCTTATAGACCTCGTTCTAATTATTCATCCCTTACTCTAATAGTACATTTTGCTAGATACTGAACAGGTACATCCTCAGGGATTTATACCCCGAAGGCACAAGAAGTTTGTTTCAGCTGCATGGATGTTGCTTGTGCATTTTCTTGGGATATGTAATGGAACTTGCTTAGAGGAAAAATTGGATTTAAAAAATAAAAAGTGCTTGGTTTTAGCACATCGGTATCAGTAAGAACAGCTGTGAGGTCTTTCTTCACTCCTGTTTGAAGGAAAGGCTTAGGATTCTCAATGAGTTTGGGTCTTGCAGAGGGAATGTCCCCTGGAAAGGAATGGGCATTTCCCTTCTTAAGGATAAATAAAGCATTGAAGGACAAATGCTACAGTTTTAGTCATCTGACATTATTCAGACTGTTCAAATAAATAAGTAAAATTGGTGGACAAGATCCTCACCAGCTCCTGAAAGGTGTGAGATGACTACACTAAAAATGCAACAGTGAGAGTCAACTGGATCTGGCTTATGGCGGGAATGGACCCAAGTAATTACTGTGAGCTTTGCCCATAAGGGGTTTATTGCTTAAAATCTTGACTTTTTTTGCAGTATCATTAATCATGCTGAACTTTTATGACTAATATGGTTATAACTCCTTACTCCATAGGGATTCTGCTACAATTTAGTAACAATTACTGTCTATTATTGCAGATAGCTTTTATTGTAAAGCATTGCCAAAAATCTTAATGTGATTATCTTTGGTCATAATGTGTGCTTCAGTTTGCAGATACTGTAAGAAAATGTAGATAGATTTGAATGATTGTTTCAGTGTAACATGGTTTTAATTCCACGTGTGGTGCCTGCCTCGCAATCTCAAATTTTACGAATTGGGCACTGCTGCTCTTCAGTCAAATTGTGTATTAAATAGCATTAATTAAGTATGTATTTCAGAAAGCATCCATTATTTTCCAAGCATGCAGTATAATAACTACAGGTTATTCTGAAGGATGTTGATAGGATATTACGTTGCGTGAAACAGTGAACTCCTCTTGTGACAATCAGATAACTAATGATATGCTGCAAAACAAAACAGAGAAACTATAAATACTGTTCAGAACAAGTCGCATCATAGAGGACACTGAGTATTTTAGGCTGCTGATACACACTCTTAGTTTATATATACCTTGGAGTAGATTTTTCTTTTGCATCATTCTGTTTTGTAATAACTGAATCTCAGTTCAGTTACTTTCTTCAAGATAAGGGGTTTTACTCTTCTTGGTTTTCACCACCATTCCAGATTGTAAGGAAGAAGTGGCATGCTGAGGAAGAGTCACATTTGTCATGAGAAAAGTGGTTAGGAGATGTGAGACAATGAGGCTTCACACTGCAAGGGAGCAGGTTTCTGTAGTCTCTTGGCACAGGAGGTTGTGCTGCATTTTAGAATTTGACATAACTTTCTCTGCAAGCATTTTTAATCCTCTTTTTTGTTCTTCTATATTTGTGGGATATAATTGTCCAATTTTTCCTGACAGCACATAGCAGAGAAAACACATCTTGCTTTACGTTGTGCCTGTATTGGAAATCCAAGTAAACCATGTGTTTTGAACTCAGTTTTCATTCTCTAGGAATACAGATTAGATCATCAAGTTGTAGTGCCCTTATCGGTGTTTGCAAGCTGCAGAGTCTATTAATTGAATGAATGTGGCATGGGTTGATATACTGTCTCACCTGATCAGAAGGTAACCTTTTTCTCTCTTTAGCTGTAGGCTTCATCCTTCATCCTGAAGCCTTTTTAGAGGCACTGAGTTGATTCTGTTTTTATTGCTTTGTTCCATTTGTCTTCAGTTGTCAGATTCTTTCCAGCTTGTATCTACTAACCGTAAGAAAGCTAATCATGTAGAGATGATAAGCAAATAACAGTAAGCCATTTCCTTCTTACTGGAAAAATAAGTAAGAAACCAGAAAATTCTGACCCCCCTGTACTACTTTCTGTAAAGCAGATAAGGCAGAGCAAGGTAATCAGTAGATTAAAAAGACAGGGAGTTGACTGGCTTCAGAATTACAGTTACAGTTATAGTATATCAAAGTGGATCTGTGTTAAAAGTGATCTGCAGTGGAGATCCTTCCCCCTGGCTTGTTGATTGAAGGTGTATCTCAGAATATGAATTCTGCTCAAGACAAAGTATTTCTTAATCTTCTCAAGTACTGTAAATGTCTGCTGCTACTATGCTTGTATTCTCAAGTTGAAGAGAAAAAAAAACCCCAAAAAACCAATCCCAACTGTCAATGTCTTCCTTAAAAGGCAAATGTCTGTCAAATTCAGTTCTTATATCTTAGTCTGAACCCTTCACAGAGAAAGAGTTCATTTTGTGTCAGAGTATGTAGCAGTGAATAGTGGGAGAGTATGTTATATTGGTGTGAATTTACTGTAGAACCTACAAAGAAAGAATGAGGGAAACTTAATTTTTTTAAAAAAAGTTATAAGTTTCATGGAGGCCATTTGGATCTGTTTCTGAAATATTTATTGAAGAAAATTTTGGTGTATACAGGAAAGAATAATGGGTCACTGGTTTCACTAGTTTCATACTTCAGTGGGTATTCTTGTGTAAAAATACTTTAAATATTCTGAGTTTCATTCAGCTCTTGTAGTCATCTACTGAACTGCTGTAATTTATAACATTGCAAAATAACAAGCAATATTTTACCATTCCAGACTTGCCTGCATTTCATTGTGAGCCCTCTCTTGCATATTTTGTGACATATTTAGTGTTTATTGCAGTGCTATATGTATTTACTCAATCAGTGTGTTTGTAATAGGACAATTATACTGGCAACCGCAATGTGAAACACATGCATCATGATCCATTGTAGTGCTGGCAGGATGAGAAATGTCAATTGA
>NW_010299076.1:173333-180506 GCF_000700745.2 Antrostomus carolinensis | reverse complement strand
TGAACTAAGGAGTGAGATTCTTTCTGAATCATTGCCATCTGGAGTATATAAAGATGTGAAATAACCTTCTATCATTAGGTTGGCAGATGCTACTGGAACAGTATTGGCATTGATGAAGTTCTAATGAAATGAAATACTACGCACTGAGAAAAACTCACTGCTTCATTATTTTGTCTAGGTTCTCTTCAGAACCCTCCCCTCCAATTTATGAAGGTTGTTGAGTAGTTAATAATGTTTTAAATCTAAAAGACACAGAGTCTTTATTTACAATAATTGTGAATTTTTAATATGGATATTAATCTTGTTATAGATACAAAACAACATGCATGTGGTGGAGAATAATTTGTAATTAGTACTATAATCAGGTAATTTAGCTCACTCTCTCAGTTTTCTTGCCTTGCTCTGCTTGTTTGACAGGTATTTATTGCCCATAAATTTTAGGGTCTAAAATTAGGTCAAGAGGCTTCATCCTCCACCTTGTCAGAAGCAATCATGGCACATTATCCTTCCATAAGCTGATCATGCCCAGTTAGAATAGCTGTTCTGTGCGACTGTGGCTATTGCACGCTTGTTCTATATGGAACTGTTCTTACTTGTGGTACATACAGTACTGCTCAGCTTATGCACACTTGTTCCTCTGTCAGGTTTATTTGTAAATACATATTTGACTAATCTTGTCCCCGCTGAACCTTTGCTTCACCCGACTAAACTTGCCCAGCTTTTTTAGCCCGTGTTTTTAGCCTGTCTTTCCTGTGTCTGTTGCAATGTGTTATTTTTTCTTGAAGATAGGTGGTCTGAACATGTACTTCAGATGGATCTTACCAATGTCACAGGCATCGTATGGCTGTTACTGCCATCTTCCCAGAGCATGTGCTTTTCCTCACATTGAACTTAGGTGTTCACTGTTAATGGGAGGAGAATATTAACAGGAAATATAGCTGGCACCAAGTAATGCACCTGTAGGCATCTGTGGGTGACTTATTTGAGAGTAAATGCCTGGACTGTCTTTAGCAATACCCTTCCAGTACTGGAAGCACAGCGTAAGTTCCCAACACCTTTAAGTGTTCATGCTGCCCCCACATCTTCCTTCCTGATCTGTTCTGTGTCTTCTCTTGCTGCTGTCCTGAACTCTTTCTTGTCTGTCTTTTACCTGTTATTCCTTTAATCTCTGTTTATCTGGATTCTCTTTCACTTAAAACACCAACAGAGTTTCTGAACAGACAGTATTATAATTCTTGCATACAAGCTGTGTATTTGCCGTTGTTTAGCAAAGCTTATATGCTTGGGCACATTTCTAGTTCAAGATTCTACATCTAAGTCAGATGTGGAATCTTAATCACTTTGAATCTTCAGTCTGTGCCTTACATTCTCATTTTGAAGGGTTAATTATTGTGGAATTCTGAGAACTAGATGACAGTCCTCTTTACTCTTCAGATTAAACAATACGGAGGCTGAGAGGTAGGGCTGGATTTAAGAGACAAAGGATTAGGACTGTTTAACTAATTTTTTTGAGGATGTGATTTCATTTATTATGCTTAAATTGAAGTGGGCCAGTGATTTTGTGATCCTATAAATATAGTAGATGAGAATATATTTTATTTTAAGCATCTGGTTTAGTCTCTGTATATTCTGATGTAATTCTAACAGAAATTTATGTCTGCAGTATTGAGATGAACGTTTGAAAAGTGCTAGCCAGTTCTTGTGCTGATTGTGTTTATTTCTGCTATGTAGACAAAACCAACATTGCCGATTTTTCTGTTAACGGTATCCCTGCCAATTTCGTAAATGCATTTGGACTAAATGAAAAAGATGAAAATCACACTCTCTTTGTATTAACACTTTTCAGTAAAACCTCTAAATGCATCTATTGCTCAAGCTAATAAGAATGCACAAGAGCACGTTTTAGGTGTTCTGAGAGCATACTTGAATCACCTGCTTTTTATGATTTTCCAAGACAAGTGTTGGTTTTACAGTTAACTAATAACCTGTAAAGCTACAGAGATAAATTGGAAAGGTAAATAGCACTCCTCCTCCTACCAGAATATTTAGAGATAAGTCCAAATTGTGGTGGTACCTAAGATGCAAGTGTCTGAGCTAGCATTCAGTGAGTACCACAGCACCAGAAGTAATGTGTTTATCAATCTATTCTGTAAGGCTCCCTGCTGACTGCCCTGCCCTGAGCTCCTTGATGCAGCGCTGTTGGTCAGGATCTAAGCCAGCTCATTTAAAGTTAGCTTGGTTATTTGAGCTGCAGCAATGGTTTTGATGAAGAGCATGCATCTCTTGCAGAAATAACATTCAGCAAATGATGTTAGGAAGATAAGCAGTACTTTAAAGGAGAAATAATCACACTTTCAGAAATTTAAAATCTAAATTTGAAAAATGTATTAATTTAAAAAATGGAAGAAGGATTATCTCATGGTAGTAATAGTGTCATTGCCTTCCTGGTCCATGGAAATAGATAAGATTTGTAAAGATTGGTATTGTCTTTTGTTACAGAAGCTGTTTCAAGTCTAATAAACAGTATTATCTCTTCATAATAATTCAGCCTGTACTTAGCTTGAAATTTTCTGTTTTGTGACCTGAAGAAACACTGGTATAAACATGTTTCACACTTTTTTTTTTTTTTTTTCCGTATCTAAATCAGCTGGCTTTAAAAAAAGATTATGGAAATGATTCAAATTCTCTTAGGATTTGTTTCCTCTGTTGGCTGCTAAATGAAAATAATTACATTTTGCAGCTAAGCAAGCAGAGAAATTCTGAACAACTTACTAATATTGCTGAGAATTTATACATAGCATTAAGAAACCGAACGGGAAATATTTAAACACTGTAAGAAATCCTTGGAAACAGCAAATCTGATCCATCTACCTGGTGAAAAAAGATATGTGTGCAAATAAAAGAAACAAATGAACTCTAACCAAATGCCAAGTCTTTCACAGGCAGATTGCATTTAATGGAAGCCATAGAAATGGTTCAAGTGGCTACTGACCTCATTGCTTCTAACCCAGTACTCAGTGGCAGGATGCCAGACCTGGTGTCTTTCAAAGTAGTTGTATGTGTGTGCTCACAAAAAATCTGCTTTGTGGACCTCTGAAGAGAGCCCTGTATAAATGTAATCTAGGAAGCTGTTTGGTGTTGTGTCCTCAATGAATTAGGAACAAAGAGCACAGACCGCTTGAGTCACGTGTGATTAATCAAAATCACACAGTTATGTTATGAAATGGGATCTATAGGCAGAGACAGCAATTACACCATGGAAAATATATGGAGCCAACTAACTCCCTTTTAAAAGGACCCAGGGCAGCCAATGCTGAAGGAACCAAGCAGGCAAAGGGGAGATGCTTTCTACATCTTGTCTCCCTTTCCAGAATCAAGAATGGTAAATTCAGGTAACTTGTGCTTAGTGAGGAAGCAAATACCAAAATGCTACTTGTCAAGAACTTTAAATAAAATTTTGAAAAAGCATATTTGAAAACAAAGCAAGGCCAAACATTTATCACAGAATTTTAGGTTTGATGATGATTCTCTACAACTTAGGGTTTTCAGAACATGGACACAAGAGCTTCCCCAGTGGGATGCGGGTAGAAAAGGGTCTCCTCTCTAAGAAAATAAACTCCTAAACAGATAATATTTGCCACCTCGTAAACGTGTGTTTTTTTCAGAGGTGTTTAGGGGTGGGAGAGTGGAAGGCTTAATTTTATCACCCTTTTTTAGGAGTGGAGTGAAGAATTGAGAGGGAAAAGTCTTGATTTCATGAGAATGTTCACCATGGGCCTCACTTGCATGGGTTTCTGATGCAGCAGGTGTACCTGGAGCGTCATCAGGAACTATTCTGGGTAGCGCAGCCCTGGGAGGTAAGAGCTGAATAACCCAGCAGATCTCAGAGATGGGGATTTCAGTCCCCATCTTAATGTATCCTGTGGAGACAGCAGAAAAAAATTCTGTTAAAACAAAAGCAAATTTTTGTACATGAGACTTCTCATCTGTAGAATTCATAGTGTTTTGCAAAGTAAAATCTTTGTTTATTCAGTAAAACAACATCATAACTGAGACTAAAAATCCTGGTGTTGACTCTGTGGTGAACTTCATAAGGTGTGTAATAGGACTGGGTTCTTCATCAGGCATTGAATGTTCACCTGAAAAATATAGTGAGGTAATAGTTGATCAAGCCTATTAAGCAGCATTGAATTAATAAAAAAATACTAAAAATATTAAAATTGCACATGAAAAATAGGGTAGGTGGGAGAGAACAGTGTTGTTAGATGTCAGGAATCTGTTTTCCAATCCGAATTTCCAAGCTGCATGGTCGAACCACCAGTATGCTATAGATAATTCAACCCCTTTTACAAATCCTTCTTTTTTTTCCTCAACTGAAATTGAAAAATATTTGATACACATTTCCAAAGATGCCTGTTCAGAGTAATGAAGTTTTCAGTCAGCACCAGACTTCTCGCTAATTGAGAAGATGAAAGCTCCAGTTACCTGGAGCTCTAAGTCCGTAGGCTCCCAAATCGGCTTAAGAAGAAAATATTTGGAGGGAAGAAAAATCCATTGTATAATTTTGGGCTTCAAAATTCGATATGGCATAGATGACAGTATTTCAATAAACAAGTTGCAGGTGCAGTACAGAATATTACTTACTGTAAGCACATTCTGATTGAGTTCTGTTAAAGCTGATTTAAAAGGTTTATTGTATTAAAAACTACAACAGAGATACCTAGCTTTCTGATAAAGAGTACTGACACATCATATCTTTGTAATTTATGAACATAGTACATGGTTATAAATGTCATTAATTCACTTTGATGTATTTTTGCAAAGAGAAAAAAAGGATATGAGAAATAAGTTGGGGAGGAAGAATATTAAGTAAAAGGTGGGGGCAGGAATAATGCCTCTTGTCACATGCCTGGCTTTCCTGTTTGCGGTTTAAGAAAGTCTGGCTATTAGGATGTGGATTAGTGGAAGATTCATTCTTCTTCATGATGTAGGTCAGACACTAGCAAACATGTGGTGAACAAAAAGCCTGTTTTCCCCAGTAGCAAGTGGAAACAGTAGCTCTGCGGACTTTGAAGCGCAGGACCAGACAGAATGATTAGTTTTGATGCCCCGTGTGCTGTCCAACAGATTTGAAATGTATGAGTAATGAAGGCTTCATGCAGAAGAGTCTCTGACTGCACATTGTGGGGCCATGTTAATGCTTTTTTTTAAAAAGCAGCTCAGTTCCTGAGTAGCCTTTTGTGAGAAGTCATTTGTCCCAGTCAGAAAAAGGAACTTGCAATGTCCCGGAACATGCACAGGAGGAGTGTCCCCGGGAGAGCCTGTTCACAGGAGCCTGACTTTAATTTCATGCTAAGAGAGGCTGTTTGCAGGTACTGCATCTTTCTGGAGAAACTTTTCTTACTGATTGTGTTAAGTCTGAGAGAATTGAAGATGAATGATACAGTGAAATTTGTAAAGCTGATAATATAGTAATAAGAGTTCACACTTGTGTGCAATCAATTTGAAGAGGTCTTAAGACTTCTTTTACAGCACTTTAAATGTTGGTCTGAAAAACTGTTTCTTCTTTCAGTGTTTTCTGTGAAACCTCATCATTTTTCATGCCATGGAAAGCATATAATTCTGATGTGTAGCAATGTGTGATTTGTGCAAGCCACAAATTTAAGTGTCATTTACCCACGGTTTAGATACTTTTATTATATTTGTAATAGTTTCATATATTTACAATGAGCTAGTTCCATTGCAGCAAAAATGTTCAGAAAGCTTTCTTCATATCATTTGCAAGTTGTGATAATGCTATTGTTGACTTAGAAATGAATTTCCAAATTTTAGTTGTCTTCTATCTTCTTCTTCCTTTCCATTTTTAGTTTGAATTTTTTAATTCCTATTATTTAAAAAGCTGTCATGACAATGACTTCAGAGAACTGACTGCACATAGACCAGCTCAGTCTCATTTGCATCTCTGACTGTGGATCTTTAGAAATGTTTCCTTCTTTATAGACAAATTTACAGTTGTCATTAAATATTGATCCTATTTATAATTTTTTAGATGTTTTCACTCTTACAGTTAATATTTACATTTTTTAGGTTTTTGGCACTCAATTACATGTTGGTCTTCTAAGGGCTGGTAGTTAAAAATATGATCAAAGACAGAGTGTGGTTGTAAACAGTCTAAAAAACCCCACACTAATAAACCCAATACTAGGTGTCATTTTTATTTTTTTTTTTAAATTTCTTGCTTCCCCTGTCTGAAGTTGCTCGGTTTAGTCATCAAAGGTGTAGGATAAAAATTGAAGATTGTTTCTCTGTTGTTAAGTCCCTGAGGTTATAAGCTTTGATACCAAGAAAGACCCTTGGTGTCTAGGAACAGACAGTGCACAGGTTTGTAAATTGTACGGAACGATTGCTAGCAAATGAAAAGTTCTTGATACAGTACTGTGCAGTCTTTGTAGGAAGCAGAAAATCTCTCAGTTTGTCTCTCTTTTGTTTTTCAAGTATCAGCATCTTTATTTTCCAGCCCCAATATACTGGAAGTCTTAAATGTCAAGGTTAATTGAAGCCACAGTCAGGCTCAGATAATAAAATCATCATCATTTTACTTATTTGGCTTCTCTAGTGTCTTTTGAATGGGTGCCTCATGAAAAAGATGACTGGCTGAATTTCAAAATATAAGAATTAGAAGTGGTGGTTGTGTTTTATCAGTTTCCTAATCAATTAGTTGTGCACTGATATTGTTGCTGTAAAAGCAGTAGCTTAAGCATCTTTGAAGACTTCTTGTGGGGATTTTTGATTTTACAACATTGTGTCCATCAAGTGTAAGTGTTCTCATTTGCAGGTGATAAACCTTGCTAAGTCTGTTGATGTTTTAGTGTGTTTTCAGAGCATGTAAATCCTAATAAGTCACTGGAAAGTCTGTGCATACTGTAATGAAATCAGTCACACCCATCCAGGTTAACTGAATACCTTTGTCATGTACGAAAGCAGGTTTTCCTCTTGCCAGCTCTTCTTTCAGATACCTCACAAAATTGTAATGGCTGATATTGTTTTAAGGAAGTTTACTAGGGAAATTTTGGTAATGGGAGTATTGATTATATGTTAAAAGCATGACACTTGGAATCATATCTTTGTTTCATTTCTAAGGAAAGATTGCATCTACCCCCTGCGGGCATTTTA
>NW_010299076.1:119744-173302 GCF_000700745.2 Antrostomus carolinensis | reverse complement strand
GCAATTAATTTTTAGGCTAATCTGATACTTTGTAGACTGCTTATTTGGTATAGATCAGCTTGATTGATTGCAGTAATCCTTTAACTATGAAATTTCCTTCTGGTTAGCTCACCTCTCTATCTTCCAGTAGATTTATATGTTTCCTCGTGATGGCATCAGGGTCAGTTTACTGAATGTTTGTGGGAAAACACTGCCTCGTTATCCTCCTTTCAGTCTACTGCCAGCACTTTGGGAGGACAAGATTGTTGTAGAAAGTTTGGACATTTCCTTTCTTGGTCTGGTTAAGATAGGCACCTTTCAGAGAAGATTCTATTTTATTTATTTTTTTAACTTTGGCCATATGTAATATGTAGGGATATCAAAAATAATCTATGTCTTTTATCTACCATGTTATCCTATGTAAAAATCGTTGAGGTGAGACGGTGAGAGGTCTGTTTAGACCCCAGGGTCTTTACAGCTGGGATTGTTTTTTCCTTTCGCTAAACAGTTTTTGATGTACAAATATATAATAAGATGTTCTAATTCCAACAATTATATTCTTTCTCACCAGTCCCTTTAAGTTCAACTTCTGCAGTTACATTAGTACAAAAGGCAGTTTTGTTCACATAGCAGCTCTAACAGTGCAGCTCACTGTGGGTATGTTCCACCCACTTGGTGTAATGCAGCAGTAAACCAGGAGAATTTAACTACAGGCTGTTCAGTCCGTCTCAGCACTGCATAAAATCCTAGCAGAGGAATTCTGTGATAAGTGTGCAGCCTTTCTTTCTAACTGGTGAGCTGTATTCTGGGGGATTGTTTCAGCCACAACAGTGGCTTTTTTGCAGGTGAAGTTAATGTCTTTTGACAGGAATCACCATGTAGGCTTGTTTCCCTCAGTGTTAACTCTCAAGTGTTAAGCATTCACATGTTGGATTTGCAAGAACTTATCTCTATTTACAACTCAAAGATTTATACATAGGACAGTTTTTGATACCGCCATTCTAAGATTATTTTCTGAATTTTCTGTTCTTTGATGCTTTAAGTTTGCATTTTAGATTTCATCCGTCTTCTGAATCGTAATTTAAGCCTGAGTTAGAGATACTCATTTGTTAAACCAGCTTCCATCAATGATGGGTTCCCACGTCCTTAAAATATCATGAATATAATTTGTTCTTGCAGGGAAGTTACCTGGTAAAAAACCTGGTGTTTAAGCATTCCATACTGCAGTGCTGTGCTCAGGAGATACTTGATTGACCAGAAGTCTCTGTCAAAATATAACTGATGGTGTTCAGCTCCAAAAATGGAGAGACTATATAGGGGAAATCCAGATTTATCCAATTAGTCATACAAAATCTTTTCCAGTTAATCAGGCAATCTGCTTCTATGTCTGTAAAGGCCATAGCAAGTTGAAATGTTTTTAGAGAACTATTTTAATCGAAAGAGTAAAACCCACAAACCGAAAGAAAAATTTAACATATTTTGTCTCTAAGTGGGTATTTGACACCTGTAACTTGTAATTGCTGAAATATGGACATGAGAAAAAAGGAAAAAGCATGACAATAAATTCCCAACTTCCACTTGCAAGTGAAAAAAGTAAAAATATTTTATGTAACTGCTATTAAGTTTGTTGATGGTATAAAATGTCTTACAAATATAGTAAAAAGCAAGAAAAAGTCTTTTTTGCAACGTTCTGCAGTTAAATATTCTACCAGTGATTCTCAGCTGTGTAGTAGAAGTTTTGTGCAGTGTAGATGAGCAAAGTCCTAACATATTCAGATTTTGTGGAGGATTATCAGCTTGTCCAAAGACAGATACATGCCTGCATGTGTTCCTAAAACTGCGTGAGAGAAAGGTATTTGTTCCTAAAAGCGCTGAGCACCACTGTGGCCATCTGGAGAAAAATAAACCAAGATACTCCCCAGAAAGAACAAATACTGCTATCTGACATTTCACATAGGAGCTTTTTTTGGGTTTTGGGGTTTTTTTTTTTGAGCTTTGCTCTTACGGATCTGATGTAATTAATTTAGATTGAAAATACCCATATAGTGGAGTACAGACCTCTTCCGCCAACAGGCCCGTAGAAGCAAAAAGTCATGAAGCTACTTAACAGCAGTCAAAACCTAAAATGTGTGAATTGTGACTGTCACCTGTCTACCCTGAAGCCACACTATTAGACATTATGTGAATCGAGATAAGCAGATATTCTATGATATATTTTTTGGCTCTCCTTGCACTTTCATAATTCATAGACATACGTTAACATGCACATAAAGCCTTTCATAATACTTCAGAATCCTGTCTTTGTACTGAATTATATATGTGAACGTAGATTGTAACAATCCCTGTGGCTATTGCTCAAGAGAGGAAGTTGTAAGTGAGGAAAGTAAATGTCTTCCAGCTAAGGATGAATGTGGCAGCTGATGTTGGAGTAAGTTATGTTAATACACGGTTAGCATTTAATTTGCTGCCCATCTTTGTTAGAAGTCCTTAAGCAAAAGCTTTGCCATGTACAAGAAAATTGTATCTCATACTTCTTACGATTTTGCCTATGAGCCTGATATCCTTACTAAATTTCTGATATTCTTAGTAAATTTTTATTCAATTGAGAAAAGCCTCCTGCTGATTTCAGCAGAGCTTCATACTTCTGTGATGCAGGTTCTTCCCCATGTCTAGTTACTCTTGTAACACAGATGCTGTTAGAGTTTAAAATACTTAGAATAATTTTACTCAAACCTTATTGGCCATTTAAATAGTTTTCAGCAGCTTGTTGATCTCATGTTCCTTTATTGCCAAGATACTGGTGACAAGTAAGATCTCTTCCAGTTACCTAGATTTGCTCAGTGTAGCCTCAGCCAAGTGCCTATGCCATTAAACTTGTTTTATGGGGTGGCAGACACTGGGTAGAGGAGTTATATAGCGTGAAAAAGTCAGACCCTATTGTTTTGCTTTTTAATGAGAAATTCTGTTTGCTTTTATGGGAAGAGGCAACTTTATTCCCTTTAGAAATCTGATTGATTTGCTAGTGAGGGCTCTCATATAGCAGAAATCACTATCACAAGCAAAATGAATGGCAAGAAAACCATGTGGCAGTCAAATGTGTTTTTACTCAACATGTTCTTTGGTAATATCCTGATTTTTTTTCTTAAAAGGTTTGCTTAGCTTTTTCTTTTAAAATGCACAGGTTTTTTCCAAGGAGTTGTAGTTCATCCCTTTAAGTTGCATGCTGATGATCAGTATCCATATGACTTTATTTCTAATTTAAAAAAAAGCCCAAACAAACCAAAACAAAAAAAACACAACCAAAAAAAAAAAAAGTCTGAAAATGCCCTCCTGAGAGAACTTTAATTTTAAATTCATCATTTCAGATTATTTTGTTTTGTAATAGCCCACTGGAAGTGCAAAACAAAATTCTGCTTTTTTAATAACTTGTTTTTACTACTGAACATGCTTGTTACTTTATTACATGATTTTCATTTGTATTGGTTCAATGTCAGTTTTCTTAAAATACTCCAAAATTTTATGTACTGTCTTCTGAGGATCTTAAGGTCTAGCATTTGACAAGTATATTTCTTTCTATAAGCTTTGTCAGGGTGTAAAGAGAGTTTTATGCCCTTTGCTCTCATAGATATACCTTGCTCTCAACATACACTGTCATTCTGGTTTATGAAACTGCATTAGGAGCTCTCTAGCCAGAAGTGTCTGAGCATGACTCACTGAAGAAATGGAACTGAGGCAATGTCTGTCTTGTCTGTTCCACACCCCACCCCAAGCTACACATGGATGTGTGTTTCATTCCTCCATGAAGAGTAAGAAGAGAAGAGGAAACTTTATGGAAATTACCTCAGAAAAATATGACTACAATAGTAATGTGCAGTTTTTATCCTATTTATTAGTTATTTCTTCTGGAGGGGGAAGCTTGTACCTGGTTTTCCATTTCTACAGCTCAAAGTACCTCTGAAAATGACAGGGAAAGAAGCAGGCTGCAAAATTTCAACAGATAAATCTGCTTGGGAGAGAAAACTGGTAACTGACTGGTAACCTTAATCTTCAGAATTGATTGGTGTTTCGCTTAGTCTCCGAAGTACCTTGCATTAGCATCTTTCATGCTATAATTGGCATTAATAATGTATTGTGATAGAATTAAAATGCCTCATTGAGCTGCATGCTTTCTAAATACTTAGTGAGTGTCCCATACCACATACTGCTGGAGACTCGTAATGGCTCCATACTGGTTCTGGGTTAGTTTAAAGGAGTTGCAGTCCTTTGAAGGACATTGCAAGAGTCTTGTGCCTATTTCACTTCCATTAGCATTTCACAACCAGGAAAGGACAAGAAATTAAATGTGTTTCCTAGTTTATCAGAGCTATGAGGGGAGTTGCTATTAATTACTGGAACAGAGTGATAATATTAATATCCTTGCTTGGATGCTCCTGTACAAACAGGTTTGTATTAAATGGATCTAGATCTAGTTGAAGCTGTCCCTGCTCACTGCAGGGAGTTGGACTAGATGACCTTTAAAGGTCCCTTCCAACCCAAACCATTCTATGATTGTATATTCCAGTGCTGCTCTCCTCCATTCTGATTCCTCAAAACTCAGCTCTCTGTCTCAGGTGCACAAGCTTACTTATGGATCCAACCCACAGTGATCCTAGTGATAAAGTCCTGAATTGTTCTTGGCATGGCTAGGCTTTCTCTTGTATGAGTTAAATTTGGCCAAAAGAATCAAAATTTGCTGCAGTGCTTAGTGTTTCAACCTTCTTCATATTGTGCACAAATCTCATTTTGCCTTGATTGCTGTTAACGAGGAGTATAATTTGTTAATATCTTATTCTTGAGTTGGTTTATGCATTCACTTGTAGCCATGTACTAAGGAGACTAGTCTTATAATACATTTAAACTGAAAAAGCAAATAATATTAAATAATTAGGAGTTGAGAGCGCTCTAAGTGTATTTAAAGCATGGCCACAATTAGGGATTTTAAAAAGTTAAACCAAGATATAAGAAAAAGAACCTGAAGCTTTCTTTTGAAACCTACCCTTTAGGCAGCTTAGACAATGAAAAATTATCATTCAGCCAGGGAGAGTTTAAACAGCAAAGAAAACCGAGGTAAGATTTACCAGGCCTGGTCATGGCCTGATGGTCATGGCCTGATGCCACATGGTCCTGACAGAATGCACAATTAACCTTTTTGTTTTATTGTACCTGCTTCAGATACCTGCAAGGTTATAATATTACTCTGGGAAAATGAATTTGAGTGACCTACGGCTAAGTAATGACATGAATAGTAACAAGAGATGATAGGTGCAGTGGAGAGATAAGTATTCTTGCTTAACCACTGACCCTTATTAACTATATATGCTACAGTATATTTAGTTCAAGTCCTCAGTTAACATCTATTTATTTTCAAACAATTTGTTACTCTGGGGTAATGTTAATGCTTCACAAAAACATTACTTAGGCACATTTAGTCATGGAACAAAATTAAAGCTCTTGTGTTCCTACTTCACTGTATGTTGCTTTCTGAAAGTATGACAGAATTTTCATGAGTAGCAGTGGTGCCCATGTCTGAACGTGTATCGAGCTTATGGTCTGTTACTGTTTGTCGTAACTCCCCATGTCTTTGGGCATGATGCAGTGTTTGAATTAGATATAGAAAGAAACAGTGGAAAATTTGCTGTAACTGTTTTGCCTTTCTAAAATACTTATTTTGATTCTTGGAACCCTAATGTCATAAACTCATATTCCTTTTCTCTTCTTTTAAACAGAAGTTACTGCTATTGCAAGATAGTTGCCTTGGTAGTAAAGTTACACCACCCAAAACATCAACCTAAATCTTGTTGTGTTGCACTGAACTTAATCAGATCCTCCTGAAGAACAGTTTCTTCACCTATCAATCAGCATCATTTCTGTTCAGGGCAGTTATTCTTGCAGAAACTAAATGACCTCCCTGACACTTTGCAGGGAATGACAAAAAAAAAGAACTTTTGTAATGGCTCCCAGCCAATGACTTTATTAATAAAAAGTGAAAATTGAGGATATAAAAATGAGCTGAGAACTTCCAGACAAGAACTGGCCAAAATGAGATCTAGGAAGTGGGTTATACAGCGTTTGGATGTCGATGATTTGGAGAAGCTAATGACCAACTAATAAGAGTGAGGTATTCCATGATTGTTTCATCTTAATGCTATGTGAATTTTAATCTCAGAACAGAATAGCTGCTTTTTCTTTTTTTCTTTTTTTCTTTTTTTTTTTTTGAGCAATATTTCATTATAGTTGGGGAAATGAATATATGAATAACTTTTTGGAACTGTCTGTTGTGACTAATATAGGAAAGCAAAGTACATGGACAGTATGACTGGTGATACTTCTGAGAGGGATCCCATGAGAAAAAGGGTTGGGTTTACTAACAGTATGTTCTAAATAAGGTTTTCAAACAAAGTTTTCAGATATTGCTGATTTCTTTTTCAATTGTTTACTTGGACTGGAAAGAGCTGTGTACTGACCTACTGCTGACCCCCAGGATTTAGCTTTGACTGACTTCACAGAAGTGCTTTTGTACAATGGGCTCCTGTTCATGCCTGAGGTCTAGTTACATTTGTTGCCATCAAACCATCAGATTTAATATGCTAATGATTTTGATGTTACAAAAATATCCCAGGTAGTGTGAAAGGAAGCATATTTTGCTTCTTCAGATGCCAAGATTAAAAGAAAAATCTATTTCATTGCTCAAAAAATTGCTCTTAATCACAATAAGTCACAAACACTTGCTGTTTATTCTGCAGCGCTTTAGTCTTGTTTTCCAAGAAGTACTCAGAGAAAGAGAGAGACGGAGTGTTTAAGATGGAGAGATGGAGACATGGAAGGGGAGAAAAGGGAAAATATAACAGCCATACATGAAGGATTTTTTTTCTGAACATTTGATTGTACTGTTGCTTAGGGCAAAATAGAAATACATTGCTGTTTAATGTATTGCAGATAGGCAGTATTCTGAAATCAACGTATTGCTGTTTAAGTAGAGGTTGAAAAGTCTTTTTCTTCTTTATTTCAATACTTTGATTCTAGTAGGAATCCAAAGAACTTAAAAGTCTGTTTTGTTTCATTTGAGGAAAACAGTGGGGATAGCATCCCCACAACATAGTGTGCTTCCTAAAGGAAAAGTGGGAGGCAGCAAGGGAAACAAAAATTTCCAGCAGTGTCTTTCTTTTGTTTGGAAGATCAGATCTTTCCTACACAACTGGAGAACAATTTTAGTCGTTATTATTATTGATTTGAATTGACTGTAATAACTGATTAATCTGAACTATTAGAGTGAATGGATGGCTGTTGTGATGGATAATCGTGAATGTTGATTTACTGGTCCCATTTGAAAAGAAACTGGCTGAGCCATCTTAATGAGGTTTTCCTGGAGTGTGTACACATTTCAAATAAATAAAATTAAATTGAATCTGAGTCCCATATAATTACAACTGAATTTATTTGATTATATTCCCCACAAGGAGGGTAGATACAAAAGGTTTCAGCAATTTTAAAGCTTCTTGCAGTTTGTAGGTGTTATGTCTCTGTTAATTGTCAGTTTTGAAGTGTTAATGACTCTGGAAGTATTTCTGGAATGCTTATGTCATCTTTTATCATACTTTTCAGCAATATCCACTTGATTGCAGCTCCCTTTTATCCTTTTCTAAGGATGGGTGTGTGCACTGGGCTTGGGGAAGGTTGGATAGCACCCTGTGACCACAGACTGGGGATGGACAAAAAGTGAGGCAGTTTTTTTTCCTCTTGCATTCAAGCTCTTAAAAAAAATTTAGTAATTTTTTTTCTTAACTAAATCAACATTTGCTTATAAAAGTGAAAACTGAACATAGAAGAAAAGGTAGCAGCCTCCTAGAACGTTTATATATTGGTGATCACTTCTGCAGGGCTCCTTACTGGTAACATCTGAGTGTTTCTGTTCATAATGGAATCTATAGAACAAAACAAGTCAGCAATAAAAGCAGGTTCTCTGTTTAAAACGAAAAAGCTGTAAATTACTGATAAACTGGTGTGAATTGTTGGTTAAGTTGGTGTGAATGTGTAAACTTTGAAAATTTGTACTCCACTGTTCCTTGGGCTGAACCCATAATACATTCCTCAACGAAGTGATAATCAAAGTAAATCTTTAGGATAATGCAGAATAGGCTGTCAGAGCATCTCCTGGAGAATATGTTATTAAAGTTTATGAGTAGATTTTTATTAAGTGTTCTTGAGTAAAGTATGCATGTATTATCTAGTTCAGAAGTTAGAAAAATATTGCAATACGATCCCCAAGCTTGCTTTTTATAGTGGTGGATATACTCAGCCAGCAACCCTTAGATAAAAAGAAAGTACAATCATAAGTTCTTGTAAAAGTAACACTAATTCTCTGAGATACCATTTTCTTAACTGTAGAAATAAAAAGCAGTCAAAATATTTAATGGAAACTGTCCAGGAGAATTTTAAAAATTATATTCACGGGAATTCTTTCTTCTTTGCCTTTTTTCCCTTTAATTAAACATTAAGTTCATCTGAAAATTCAGGGTAGCTTAGGATTTGAGTAAATTAAATCTGCCTGTCACGTCTATAGCAGTATCAGCACTAGACATGGTAATCTAGCACAGGGACTGAGCTTCTGTAGAGATTTAAAAATAGGGCACCAGGAAGGAGGCCCTGGAGCCAGACTGATAAAATACACATGTAATGGTGCAAATAACATTAAATCAAAATTACAATGAAACTCTATAGCAAAGGTAGAGTTAAAAGATTCTTTAAAAAAACCCAACAAACCACAAACAAACCAAAAACCCCCCAAAACCCCCAAACAAACCAGCATTTCCTAACACTGCTCAATGCCATAAAACTTGAACCATGTAGTATCTGCCCTCACCTCTTGTCTTTCACAAGTGTAGAGTAAAGCAGACCTCTAACATTGCAGATGCTGTGTATTGCTGAATGTTGTCTTTTTTTCCAGTAGTCACTGTGTGAATCTTAGCTATTCAATTATCCAACTCTAACTTTGAATTTTTTCTCAATTAAGAAAGTTTAGAACTTTACTGACTTGTATTCTAGGAGATGGCCTGAATTAGACAATTGTTTTAAAAACGTACATGAGTGGCTTCTTCTGTCTGTCATTCCAGTTGCATCATGAAATATAAAGACTTGAATGCAGGCATGGTCACCAAAAAACTCAAACAAAACGATAAATATATTTAGTGTTATTAAATCCACTTTTAATGTGCATGTCTTTTTATTTAAAGTACAACAATACTTTAAATAAACATTTTTCTGAATGTATTCTCCTGACAATATTTATACATACAACGTAGGGTAGAATTGTTATGTGTTGCCCCAGGAAGTCATGCCTTCTTATGGTGTTGAGCACAGATACATCCTGAAAAAAGAAAAGCGACAAAAATGGGCACCAGTAGGTTAAAGAGAAGTCTTGTTTGTTTGCTCGACTAGTCTGTATGCAAGTGGTAGTGAAAATCGTATTAAAAGACCTTGGCTCAGAAGATGATTTCATCATTCTTTGGAGGACGGAACAGTTTCAGCAACAGCTGAAAGAAGCATTAGCTTTTGGTGGTGCAGTGTTTTGAGAAGTCCATGTGAGAGTGATTTGCTGAATGTTTTGTTTATTTTTTGATAGGCAGCTTATATTCCCTGGTCATTGCATTTCTGGTTGTGATTCACAACGCTGTCCAGATGTCAAATTTATCTTGCAGAAGTGAAGCGCTGCTGACCTTGTGTTTATAGATCATAAAGCTTTAGCTATCATTTGTTTATATATGTGGCATTTTATCTTAATTCTATGCAATGTGTGGGCAGAAATACATAAATTTTATATGAGATGACCATTCATTAGTATATATACTTGTAAGTTTTAGTATAGCATGAGTGTTATAATTTGGTATAATCTGTGCAGGCTTCATGGCTTGAAAACCTCAAGCAAAATTTTGCATCCCAAAGTAAAAATGAGTGAAAAAAATACATATTGATTTTTTTTTTTTCCCCATGCTATTTTAAAAATAATTACCTGGTGGAACTGGATGTTCTTCGGCAAAGTTTAAGTTCAACTTCTATAACTTGAATGGATTGGAACTTTAGAAATCTTTTTCTTCAAAATCAGCCTTTAATATTTACAGTGCTCTCACATTTATATATTACTACACATTATATAGCTTGGATAATATTTAAAAAAACCCCAGATTTTATATATGGATTCCCAATGTTTTTGTATGTTCAGACTCTGAGGGTAATGTGTTCATTTCTACCAGCAAATGAAACATATTTTTAGTTGTTAAAAAATGAAACATTTTTTCCCATACATTTAAAAAGAAAGTGGTTTCAATCCAGTACAATGTTATGTCATAAAATGTTCATTATCCTAGATCTATACTGAGTATAATTTTTCAAAGCCCAGTTCAAAAGAAGATAATACTTTTTTTTTCCTCAAACCCAATTTTAATTGCTGGTTCTACTTTAACTTACGTGGATGCTGAGATGATACTTTCTCTTGAGCATTACTGGGAAAGGGACTCACCCACAGTGATTTATGTTAGGTGAGATGTTTTGGTTTTCCTTCCACTTGTGAAGTGTCCCCAAGATCCTGTTTAAGTGTGATTAATCCAAGTAAGTTTGTATCACTTCTCTGAACTGTTTCCACTAAGGAACTGAGTACTTGGCATTCTGCTGGAATCTGTATGAAAATCCTGTCCCAGCAGGCTACTGGTATCAAAGCAGATGTCAAGTCAGGATTTCTCCTTGTTCTTCCTTAAGTGCTGTTGGAGAGGAATGTGTAAGCTGTGGTTCTGACTCTGTGAACAGAAGGCCCTTTCAGACTACCTATTTGTATATGGTATTCCTGTAACATTTTAACTGAATTCAAACTTTTTTTTTTCCTACCAGGTGCCTTCTGTCATCTTATATCCTCACGAGCTTGAGTCTTTCTTTTTTTTAAAAAAAAAAACAAAAACAAAAACAAACCCTGAAACAGTCTGTTTCATATGTTGCTGGGTAGAGTGAGGCATCTTCCTGTCCACTGACTGTAATCCATGAGCCTGCCATATGCTTTTGACCTGCTGTAAATAACGCTGCTTATGAAAAATCTCTGTTTGGTGAGGATCCTGAACCTGTCTTCATCCAGTTGTGTGTTGTAGAGACAGCACCAGGTTTATCTAAAGCGTGTAAAGCCCAGTCACACCAGTGATGACTGTATCTGGCATTGAGGAGTGGAGAGGAATGGTGATTACACCACTGACATGACACACCCAGCGCTGCTGCTTGGACTGTAGCCTAGCAGCAATGTAGAGATGTGCACACATTTTAAACTCCCTGAATCTGTATCTACGTTAGACATCACAGATAGTTCAGTGGGAAGGATGATACCATCTGTCTGACTCAGTGTTAAAGACCAGGCACCCTTACAGGATATTTTGGTAGGTGTTACCTGCTTGGCCTGGTTTTATATTGCTGTCCTTCGTGGAATCTGAGTGGTTTCTCAACTGAAAACAAACTCTTAGGGGTAGTATTCAGGCATACACATTAATGCTGAGTCTGACAAATTTAATAGGTCTGTGAATATTCTAGCAGTTCAGTCTGTTGGTGCAGCTCGTATCCATCCTTGGCTTTTTCTCCCTCTGTGTAATGACTAGCTGTTTGCTCTGACTGGGGTAAATGTTAGTCAGCTTGGTAATTAGCTGGGCATGCATGCATCCAACTCACTGTGGTTGTCAATTTACTTGCAAATTTAATTGGTAAAAAAAATGCCTCCAAACTTTAGAAGAAACCTGCTTTTTTTTGTTAATCTACTTCCCTATAACTCTTAATGTACATTTTTCTCATACTGTGATTGTACCTGTAGCTGTACTAAGACAGCAGAAAAAATTAACTCTTATTTGTTTATTATTTCTGTTTCTGTTCTGCATGTGCTGTTCATATGCTAGGGACAGTCTTAGGAAAAAAGTAATGCTGAGACAAAAATGTCTTATAATTCATCTTTTCATTACTCTTTAAATATTGGGATTACAGGGCAAAGATTAAACCAAACCAGAGAGTTCATATTGTGTCTACATAAAGGACTAAAAGATGTAAAAGAATGCCTTTACATTATTAAAGAAAATAGCAGGGAAAGTATAGCTGGTGTGATTTGGTGATAAAGGACTAAGCTGAGCTGCTGGGTTTTGTTCTGGACTAAGTTATTAACCCAACCAGATATTGCTGTCACTGAAATCTGAAAGGAATTTTGAACCCTTCTGACTGATTGATGCTAGGCAATTACCTAATTTTTCCTGTGCTTTTATTTCTACCAAAAAATGTGAAAACTTTTATGACAAAAAAATGAGTGAAAGAAGTGCTGAATGATTTTAGATGTCTTATTTCTTGATTGCCCAGCATAAGGCTTGCTAAAATGTCCTTGATTTCCCAAGGTGGAAATTTGTTGCTGTGAAACCTATGCCTGTTTAAAGCAGACTCAAAAGAGACAGCATATACACTCCACTTGCTAGTTTTGAAAAACTTTTGTGATGGGCAGAGGTTTGTAAAGTGTAAGATACTGTTCAAGCAGAGATTCCCATCATTAGCTCTTGGTGCCTACAACAACTCAAAATGTGATATTATAATAGTGAACTAAGTTATAAAGTGAAGGAATATCAGATATCTTTATATCATCAGTTATTCTACACAATATAGGAACATGATTTTTAGGTTCACCGCTGAAAATTGTTGTTTACTACAAGACATGTTTGTACTAGAGGTACATTCTTCCTTTAGATCTACTGATAATACACTGTCTTCCAGGTGTATTAACCATTTTTCAGCCCTTAATGCTTGCTAACGTTCAGGTTCCTCCAGTTTTTATTTGGTTTTATATTGTTTGTGAGCAGGTCCTTAAAACAACTCTCTTAAGAACAGCAGCCTCTGATAAATAATAAATAATACCCAGTGATAAAATGAGTAGATGATTGCTTAAATTTTAAATGAACAATAGATTTTTTTAATCTCTCTAATTTTTCATCAGTGATAGATTGAAAGATTTGCTCCCAGATGAGTTCAAAATCCATAAGCTTTCCACTTGCTCAAAGAGGTGTGGGTATAATCTATAAAATCAAGATATATTAGCTCAAATTTTAAAAGATTCATCTTTAGCAAATAGTGTTAGGAGTCAGACTGGAAGTGATCACCCCACCAGATATAGATTTGTCTCTCTTCCTCCCACGAGACTATTTTCCCTTTGGAGGTGCATCAGTGTAAATATCAAAACAAAAAAGCCCGTGTTTTACAGCAGAATTTGGCCTTAATTGCAAAATTCGTTACCATATTTCCGTCAACAACTCCAGATATTGTTGGATTTATACTTTTTACATTTCCAAACAATAAGTTTGGGTTTTTTAGCAGCTTTAGTTTATGCCATTTGCAGGCCAAGTGATTTCTCAAAGCATTCAATGTGCTTAGTGGCATGAACAGCAAATGAGGGTTTAAGATGATGAAGATTAAGGAAATCTATTACCCTTCCTTTTAGTAATCTGAAATTACTTTGAAATGAATCATTAGCAATGAGCTTAACAAAGGTACAAAAATACTGTGCTAACACTGTGCTAATAAAAAGACTGTCAGCGTCTTTGTTTTATAATAATCTTGAGATAAAAATGCTGTTTAGAAGACACTAATAAAACAGGCAAATAGGGATAATTTACAAATTACTATCATAGCAGTTATTTTAAAAAGAAACTGAATATGGATGATCTAAAATAATTCAGTTTTATTATAGTTTGATTTTACAGTCAATGCCAGAATTAAATTTTATGCAAGATGACTTTACTTGCATTTGAGTCAAGTTGGATTGTCTTTGCGGTGGAGATAACCAGCAGACGGATCTACTCCATAAGCACTGCGCCGGTGTGCAAAAACTGTCTGCTCCAAGTGCAATTTTTTAGCAGGGCTGTTACTTTTGCCCTCTTGCTCTATTCTTCCTTCTGCCTCCTGTTGCCCGTCGTCTCTCTCAAGCTATCTAGGCTGGGAAGAATTCTGTTTTCCAGAGTACCTACAGCCCCCGTAGCGGGAGGTTTGGCTGGTGCTGGTTTCTGTTGGTCAGAGCTCACCCTGCGCATCTCTGCCTGACTTGTCTGTGGCAGCAGGGGGGCACAGTGCTGACTTGGCTTCTCTGGGTCACATCTGTAATAAACATGAGCTTTTTTTCCTTATAACTACACAACATTAAACCCTGAGTGAATGATTATAATTGTGTCATAAAACATAGCTTAACTTTGTAACTAAGGGAGCAGGAGTCTTAGGTGTCTCCTATACCCACAGGTTACGTTGCTTTTGTATAACTGGCCGAGAGTCCTGCCTTTCCCCCTGCCCAGCTATGGATATAAAAGGACCTGACCTAAGCTTCTTCTCACATTAATAGAATCCCTTGTCATGCACAAGATTTCCTGCCCTATGTAGCATTTTTGCTCATGATTAAGGTAAACTGTCCTTCCTTTCTGAAGAACAAATGGAATTTTTAAAGCTTTGGTACTGTGAGATGCTGCTGTTCAGCACTTGCCCTGCATTCCCCGCATGTCCAACCCAGCCTCTCTTTCATGTATCATTCCAGCTTTTTTTGTTGTTATTGTGCTTTCCCCTCCTGGACTTGGGTATCTAAACTGTTTTTTCAGAAATAGGTCTCCTGCATTGTGATGGTGTAATATAAGATAATGATTGTTTTCTTTCAACTTTTTATAATATTTAATTAAGGATTCAAAAGGATCATCTTCTTTGTGTTGATTCTTGCTTAGAAGGGAAAAGAAGTCCCTCAGGAGAACTACTAAATTATTTCTTAGTAAGACAGGCTTGTGAGGATTTGTTTCCACCAGATTAGCTAAAATGCACGCTGTCTGTTCTCTTGAGTCACAAAGGCCATGATGCTATGAAATTAACTGCTAAGTTCAATGGAATGACTTCTGCCCAAAGTTATTCAATTTTGCAGTAATTCGTGCCGGTACAGTTTGAAGCTGGAAGACACAGTAGTTTCTAGAGTCATCTGATTTTTCTGCATTCCACTGACATAAACTGAGAATCTTGCAAAATGCTGAATTTCTTGTGTTACGGGTATTTCCTGGGGCTTTCATAGTAGATCTTTATGTCCAGTATCTGTTCTATAAGCCCAGGAAAAAAATACTTAACTAGTTCATGACTGAATAATTTTATTTGCCAAGCCCAGTTCTCCGATACCTTACCATAAAGGTGTGTATTGCTAAGGTGATCTTCCACTTCCGCAGCAGCACGAATTGCATGGTTAAGTAAACTGTTGATACTGATATTACATCTAATGTTCATTTCTGAAGCTAGAAATGTGAGCTCTGTGTATTATGTTTGCTGTTCCTTGGCTAAACTTTGCCTAGTGAAAGTTTCAGCCTTCTTTTCTCTGCAGTAATGCTGTTCTGCTTTGCACAGGTTAAAGAGGCTGAGGATCTGTCCCCTGAAATTGAAATCCCTGAAGCTTTCTATGTAGCTGAGCCTATTTGGTTCATATTCCAAAGGATGATGGAATATGATCTACTGTTTGGGTGCATGAAAGCTGATTAAAATTGCATCTTCATGGATCTATTCTGCATGCAGCTTCTGGAAGGTGAAAGCATAGAAATTAAGGGGTTTTTTTTATAGAGCATGGGTGGCATTTACATTTCTCTTAAACTTTCATGTTATCTCAGACTTGATCATGGAAGCAGCCCTCCATATGAAAGGAGAGAGGGAGTTAATATTGGAGCTTTTATTCTGTATCTGCTGAATTTTTGATTAATGCTTCACTGGCATTTATTGTCATCATAAAGCTGTTATGAAATAGAAACTGTTAAATCAATTTTCAGAGGAAATTCTGAAACAAAGCCACAAAGGTATTGTATGACAGTGTGAAGTCTTGAAGAGGGGCTTCTCAAATCTTAGACTGATGTGCTAACTGATGGATCTTCCTTTCTGAAGCAAATGTGCCTTGAGTTGATTTTGTTCTCTGTTTTAGATATTGTGGAAAAAGTAAATCCTAAATAAGTCATGTTGAATACTTTTGCAGAGGAAAAATATCCCTATAGGAAACACTGATGAGCTTCCCAATAAATGCTACTTTTATAAATGACCTAACCTTTGTTTCATTTTAGTCATGTCTTAGGAGAAGTAAACAGGGTAATGTTCAACGAGTGCATTATTGAGAGATTTTTGGAGAGCATTCTGAAAGCCTCATACAGAGCTCTGTCCACAGGATTGCCATTAAACACAATGGGAGCCGCGCAGCTAAAATCCTGCAGAGCAGTTTGAAAATGTATCCCGTGCTGTGCTGAAGATAGATGATTAAAGAATGAGTGCTTGAACAGGGAGGAGGGAGTGATGTTCTGATTCTCCATTTAGGGCTGTAGTTAGACTAAAAATCCTTCTCTAAACCCATTTTAAATGATCTTCTGTTGGAAGCCCTAGCTAATAGGTCTGTTGTTACTGCTAAAGAAATGCCAATACATTACAAATAATTAAAATAAACATTTGCACCTTAGAGATATCTAGATATCCTTTCACTTCTGTTCTTTACGTTTACCTTTTTTATTGCTGTTCCACTTTATTCTTTTTCTCTTTTCTTACATCTTGCTTACATTTTCATGTCCTTTCTTCTTCTTCTTCTCAAAGTTCTCTTACATGTTTTGTGCTGCTTTTGCTTTTATTTCTGGCCCTCGTATCTTTTGCTGTTCTCTTCCTCTCCATTCTCTCCTTAAAATGCTTTCTCAAAAGTTTTTTCCTCTGCTTTCCTTCTCTGTTTGTAAGTATTTCTTTCTTCTCTCTTCTCCCAATCCAAGTCTTGGTATTTCTGATTGCTTTACTTTGTGGACCCAAGTAATAGGATGTGCCTTTCCAGACATCTTTACTCTGCCCTCTATTCCTTTTGTTTTCCATGTTGACAGCTGGCCATCTATCCAAAGTGTCCTTTCCTCTTCTTATTGGATTTCTGGCATCATACAACTTACCTCCTGAACCTACAAGGTGAGAAAGATTTCACACACTGTGTCTGATACAGTGCAACATTCTGCATGACTTCAGCAAGGGGAAAGTGGGAGAAGGCTGTAGTGGCAGCACATGCATGCAGCAAAGAGCTGGTGTTCTTTCTGTATGAGTCCATGGAAATGCTACATACAGAAACATTCCCCTGCTTTTATTCAATTTGTGTCCATGATAATGCAGTTTAAAGAGATGAGCTTCAACAGTGATGAATTTGGCATTTTGAGCCTGTGTATTCTGGTGTGTTCTTTTCCTGTTGTTACTTCATACAGTGGATAATGGCTGTGAGAGAGTAATGTGGTTGGCAAGATATGGGGAGTGCTTTATGGTGCTTAACATAGAGGCATGAAAGTGTCCCTGCCTTTTTCTCTTCTTTTCTTTTCATGCAGCTGTTATGTCTTCTTGCATGTTATTGGCTCTTTGATAGTTGTCTTCTTCCCTTCTTTTTCTTATCTTCTTTTTTCTTTTGATAGGCTTACACACATACAGAAAGGGACAACATTAAAAGTTATTAATGATAAAATATATCTTTGTCCTCCTTGATTTTTTTGTGACCTGTTCACAAATAGTTTAATTCAGCCCTTCTTGTTTGTTGGCATCAAAGCTGATGATGCTGTATATGACATTATTCCAGCCCTCTTCTGTGTGCATTTTCATGTATTTTTATGGCCTCATTTTCAACTGCTTGGTTGTAGAAGAGCTGTCAATATAATTTTAGAGAGACTACCACTACCTAATGATACAGGTAATTAAGCCCTTGGAGACCATTATTCTAACCATATATTACTTGTTTAGGCCATTTTGCTATGCTGCTAGGGTTTGGAATTTACAACCACTAAGCTTTCATTCTTATGTCTCTGACATGAGTTGGTTTTGTGATTTTCCAACCACCTGAAATTTAAGACTGGAAGAGTAATTACTTCTACATCTTAGCTATCTTTGGTAGTAGATAATGTGTTGCTGTTTACTGAATCTGTCCTCGAGAAGGGTAAACTCCTTTTGAGCTGAGCATTGTTAGAATAGGAAACTGTGTTGTTCCAGAGCATTGCTGCAGGAAATCCCCATGGGAGAGTCATTCTTCAGGCTCAGGAGAAGGCTCTTGGTGTTCACTATCCTGGCAGTCATTCCCGATCTACTGTGGGGAAAAGCACATGGAGGCATTTTATTTATGCATTTTTCATTCCGTAAGTTGGTAATTTGGGGGCTAATGTGGAGGGCTTGTCATGTGAGAAGGTCCTAGTCACACAGAGAAGTCATCAGCACATTACCTGTTTAGGAAGGGTACAGAGAAAACACTTGATGATAACTGATTGGCCAAAGAACTGTCCATACTCTCTGTTTGTACATGTCTGTTTGAATGTCCAAAACAAGCTCTCTGCTGAGGAGAAAAAAGGAAAGATGAATTCTAGTTACACCTACAGCAGCACACTATCCCTCTTAAGGATAAAAATATTATAATATCGTTATTTGTAGCACAGACATCACTGGAAATATTCCTACACATTTCATCCACCTTTGCTGATCTTACATGGTAGAGGCTTTCAGAAAGTCATGGCTGAACTGAAAATCTCAATTTTTTTCCTTTCTTCTTGTGGTCTTCATGAGCTGAAACTCAGAAAGACTGAAGTCCAGAAAGTAAAAAGAAATTATATTTATTAAGATTCTGTGTTGTCTTTAAAAGTACTTTTAAGTGAATCTTGTGGTTGGGAACCAGAGTCATTGTTTCTTGCTGTTCTTTGTATTTGTGAACATCTGAGGTGACCCATTTTGTGGGGGATCCAAGTTCAAAGTGGGAAACTTTCTCATCATACTTGAGTTCTGTGTAGTTACATTTGCAGGAGTTTGGCCTTTGGGCCTTTAGTAATTGGCTGTACAGTGTCAGGAAAGGGCTGGTGCTGTCTTGTGAATTTGGTTTTTGCTGTAAGATTTAGGTTATTGAACCAAACCAGGAGTGATATCTTGAATGTTTATTTATTTAGAGTCCCAGTAGCTCCATTAGGAGTTAGTTTTTTAAAGGCATTAAATCCACAACTAACATTTCAAGGGAAAAAGAATGCAAGTATTTACTAAACTTTACAGTCTTTGCCTCTGAAGGCAGCAGGGCATGTTGTACAGTGTTCAATATCATGAAACTTTCTAAACAACTGTAACGTTATACATACTTAGTAGTCACTTAATCAAAATAATTACATATCTTCCTGTACAGGAATAATATGCATGCTCACTAGCTGCTTAATCAGAAGAATTATATATTTTAAATGTTTTTCAATTTTTTAATGCCAAACAATTGTAGAATGGTGAGGTATAAATATCTCTCTATATCCTCCAACAAATCATCCATGTTTCATTTTAGTGCAGAGGAGCAGAAATACGGGAATGCTAAAAAGACAGAACAAAGCTTTTGCTACCGTGCTTCGTTCCAGATTGAACGGCTTGTTTAAGGTTACGCAAGCACTAGCATAAGCTATTCGTATGAAATGTGTGAAGCATTAACATATCATTAAAGAGACAGCAAAACTGATGATTTATTTGAAGTTACCGAAATATTTTTGAAGATACAAAGCTCAAATCACTGATGGAAAGAGCTGAAGATCTGTACAGTCATACCAACAGAACAATATAGAGAGGACATGGCATCTGCTGCTTAGACCCAGCAAGGTCAGTTGGCATCCTGGGGTCTAATGGTGGCTGCTATTGACCACGTTGGGTAACGTCACTGTGCCTCAGTTTGCTCATTTGTCTGATGAAAACACAGTATATTTGTTAACCTGGATATTCCCAGCACAAGAGCTGCAGACCTCAGAACTCTTATGAGCAGGGCCATAGTATATCCTGGGATGAGGCCTCACATCACTGATCTTTCTAATAGAATAACCATGTCTACTAGCACATGGGGAGTTACAATAATTAAAGTTAGTGTGATCTGTCAGTTAAAAGAACAAACTCAACTTTGTGGTAGATCATCCGTGGATTTTTACTGCAGTTGTTCACTAACTGGGAAATGTCAGTACTTTGCCATGGATTTCCCAGTCATTGTGTAAATTTAAAAACTGGAACATGTTAGAATAAAGAAAATACTGTTATTTACTGGTTCCATGAAGTTGGAGTTTTACTTACAGAAAACCATATCCATCCATCTTCACAAGGCATTCATTGCTCACAACCCTGGAACCACCTCAGAACTACAAGATTTGCAAAGAGATGGAACTGTGAGGAGAGTGAAATAACTTTGTATTATAGAGAACTTAAGATTGGAGTCCAGAATCTGATGGTCTAAGAAAACCTTCACTGGGGAGTCAGAGTGGCTGAAAACAAGTCATGATCATTTCTGCAGAAGGGAAAAAAAAGTCCCTCCTCTTTTTAGCTTTCTTCCAACTGCTGTCTGTACTCTGGACAGCACAGGTTGGTGTCTACCACAACACCACGCAGTCTGAGCCTGAAAGCTTGATGATGGGCTGTGTAGCATGAAAATGAGTAAGAACAGCTTGTTTGCATGGTGGAGGGTTCTGCAAATGCTCACTGATGCCAGACCTCATTTTCATCTTGTGTTTGCTTGTACCTACTTTAGCCCCACATCAGCTGCCTCCCTCCACGTAGCATCTTTGCTATTCATGGGAAACACATAGAAATGTATGTAGCTATGTCAGGGTGTCAAGGTGATCTTATTTCCATGTTGAAGCTGTAACTCAGAATGGAATAAGAAGTCTTTAGTTTTGAGAGGCTTTACATTCCCTCAGATAACTTAAAGCTATAGTGGTTTGTCTGTAGCAAGGTGCTTATATGCAAAATTAAATATGGAGGAGGAACTGGTAGGTATATCTACCAAATTAAGTATTTGGAGGAGCTAGTAGGAGGATCTATCCATCTATCTAAATATTTGCAAATATCTAGAAGTAAGTATTTGTTTACAATGTAGAAAGCTAGGAAAAAAGTAAAAAATGCATTATTTGAAATTGGAAATACTTGCAGTCTGTATAGTTGTCTGTAATTTTTCTGATGCTTTCAGTTACACTGAAACACCGTGACTATTTCTGGTGCCTCCACTGTGAATAGAGTTTGAATTTATGACCATATGTTTAAGCTGACACAAGAATTGGCTTTCTGTACGTGTCTGGTTCTATCCACTCATATTTAATGAAAATATCTCCTGTCCTAAGGTCCCGAATGTGTTACCAGGGAATTGTAAGAGGGACAGTCCTTCCATATGAAAAATCCTTTCAGTTGCCTGTGAGACGCTTTTCCATGAGGCTTAATCTTGGACTCTTTTTTGTTTAATCCTCCGTACCTGTAACTTACAAGATCATATACAGGGCTGGTGATGGAAGACACCCATACAGTCTGTATGGCCTTCTGTCAAACCAGAAATAAACATTACCACTGGTTCCTATTGCAGTTCAGTATCTTTTTGCTGTACATGTGAGTTTGAAGAGTGAAATCTGTATGACTGAAAGAGGCAATGGAAATATTTCCAACATTTCCTGGCTCAGATGGTGGTTAGAGCAGTTTCAGAGACATGTCAGGTCTGCTGTTTTGTGGTAACAGAATTCAGACTTGTGTGGGAGCAGTGATATGAGGTCTTTCAAAATCCTACCCTACTTACCTGAGGTTCAGGGCAGGTACTCATGTTACTTTAAGGACACCTTGAACATTTCCAGTGGGTTCAGTGGTCAGTGGTTCAACCAAATGTTGTGCTCAGTCTTTCAGTTCTGTGTAATTTTCAAGTGGTGGTATGATCTAGCAGACAGAGCACCAGATTAGATTGTCCACACAAGGGCAGGATCCTTCTCCACTCAGGTAAATAGAGCTTGAGACTTGTTTCATTCCAGCACGGCCTTATGATAGTTGCCCTCATCATGCACAAGATGATACTTTATGTACTACTCTTCTTTAGGTAGCTTGCCCTTCAGGCAACAGTTGGAGTATGTTTTCAGTAGGAAGGTTTAGCATGAGTATGTGAAGAAAGCATGGCTTGTGGGGTTTGGATTTACCACTAGTGAATGCCATGGGGTTGAACTGGCTGCTCAGAGACTGGTGGGGAAAGGGCCGTGATGGTGCTGCAGGAGAGCATTTGCCTTGATATTTCTGGATTCATAAGCACCTGTACGGATGAACAAAAAGAATAAACTTAAATTATACATTATATGTGTGTCTTTGTTGCTTTTGTAAAGGATATTATTACTTTATTTTCTAACTGAAATATTAAGGATGGATATTGTACATCCTGTAGGCTTTGCCCAGCACACTGCTGTAAGGCATGTACCAGTGTCGTACACTAAGCAGAACTGAAAATGCAAAGAAAACCCCTTGGGGTTTAAAGCCCCAGCATTTCCCATCTGTCAGTTCTCTTTTAAGTTTATCCCATAACCTGTTTTCACTTCTCTCTCTCTATCTTTTTTTTTTGAAATCCATTTTCAATATCTAAATCCTTTGGAGGAGCTTGTGTCTGTCTCCTGTCTACCTACCCATTTGAAGCAATGGTCTGACAGCATGCTGCAGGGTCTCCACAGTAGGTGTGCTGAGAACAGGAGGCTTGGACACTGCCCCGAGAAGGAGGAGCTAGTTCATCCTGGGGATCACCATGGCTCACAGAGGAGAGCAGAGGGTCTCAGGGCTCTAGGTATGGCTGACAGGCCACCACACAGTCTGGAGATGAGCCTGCAGATCAGGGGGAGAGCTGAGGAGAGCAGACAGCCATTTCTAAAGCTAATGGAAATCTGTGGGGCCAGAGGGGAGGAAGCAGAGAGTCTGCAGTTCAGAGAACCCCTGATTTAGTGAAACTAGGAAGAAGGAAAGACACTCCTGCAAGGATGCAGTGAAGTGGAACTGCTGTTTGATGAGCTTTTTTTGTTTCTCTTATGTCTTGTAAAGCCACTTTGATATTTGTCATGTTTAAAAAAATCTGGTGCTTAATCTAAAATACAGATTTTTTCATTTGTTCAGGAGGAGGGGTTGTATGTTACTCTGAAGCCTTTTGGTAGTTTGAGGAACTCACGGTAAGGAGAAAGTCTAACCTGATCCATTGCAGAGCTTTGAATGGAGTGAGATGCAGGTAATCCCAAACCTGAAGCTTGAAACTACATATGAGTAAGCAAACAAATTTATCTGTGAGCTGAGTCAGACAGAAGCTTTGTGTTTGGTTGGATTGTGAGTTTGGAGAGGGAGATGCAAGGCTTGGACAGAGGCACAGAAGTCTACCAGCAAAGCCAGACTGATTGGAATCTTCAGGCTTGTGAGTCCAGCTGGCGAAAATGCTGACTGGTTCACAGGTGAACCAAGAACTGAAAGAGCTGAGAAACCACACAGGAACCTGTTCCTTGGTCTATGGTCAGGCAGTAGGAAGGGGTCAGACAGCTCAAGGAGCTGAAACCCAGGCCACATCTCCAGGGAGGTTATAACTAAAAATAGAAGTCAAGAGACTTAAGCCAGAGACTGCCTAGGAGATAAGCAGGAAGCTTTACTGTCTCTCAGATAAGTGCTGGAAGAAAATACCCACCTGAGAATTTTGATTCCACAGAAGTAAGTTAAGCTGAAGATGAAGAAAGATCTGTTACTGATATTTTTCTCTAAGACTTTTAAAAAAGTCCTGCAGCTGCTACACAGCATAAGGAGATGGGAAAAGCTGAAACACAAACCTCAACTGTCGTAGTAAGATACTCTAGAAACCAGGACAACACGTCTCTGTAAGACCGTAAGTCAGTGTCAAGTTGAAGGAATTCTTGTGACATGCATTTGAAGTAACCACTGAGTACTGTCACCTCAGCTTGAGGGTGATGGAAAGGGAAGATGATAGCACCCAGGAAAAGGTAGCTGCCATCTGTGGAAATCTTGAAGGAATTAGGTCAAGGGAGAAGGGGGTGAAACTGTCATGCACCTTCTAGAGCTGGAACAACTATGTGCTACCTGCCCCTTGGAGGGAGAATTGGAAAAAGGGCTGTGTGGGACGCAGCTGAACAGAACGCGGGCTATAGAGAGTGTTTATTCCCTGTGCTAGAAGGGGAATCAAAGATCAGGATATATGGGAAGGATTTTTTTCAAGGAAAGCTTGCTCTGTCAAGGAAAGCTTTTAGTTCTGGGGCGATCAAACCTCCCTAAGGGATATGCTACAGAGGACCAGTGAAGAGGATGGATTTCCTCTGCAGTGAAATGGGACATAAGACATGTCCTACACAGTTGAGAGGTTGGTTGGAGAAAATCGTCTTCACATGTGAGATTACTGTGGCAGAATGTGAAGGACAGGTCTCTCAAGGAAGGAAATCCCAACTGAAAGGGGTCTGAAAGACCTTTTTAGGCAGGGGGAAATATATGAGGAAGGTTCTGCAGAGTTTGAGGGCTGAGAGAACTCTTGTGCCTCCTTGCATTAGTGTATTTGAGGGAAGATTAATTCCTATATGGTCTTAAAATCTGTTCTTGGGGAGGACCTTAACAAAATAGCCTGTGGCTTTGGTCCACTTGAAATGACAGAAATTGGAGTGACACAAAGTAGGCGTGTTTTCTGACCATGGCCCAGAATTGCTGGGGGAATGGCACAAAGGAGGTGCCCATTTATGAAGGTGATGATCCTGAGAAAACTGGGAGGAAAATCAGGAACTTGACTGCCTGCCAGTGATGCCTCAGCCCCAGCAGGGTCTGTCTCGCCTGGCCTGGTTGAAATTGTGCTCTGGTGCATGCCATGAGTTGTAGCAGTGGGAGCAGGCAGGAGATGTCAGAAACATAACATCAGGAAGCTTTAAAAGCAAGTCTCCTACAGCTCAGTGGGTCTTTGCAGGCAGGTCCTCGCTTCCAGACAAGATTTGAGCTGCAGCAAAAATACAGAGGAAGCTTCCTTCTACTATCTTGGATGCCTGAGCATTTGTGCCCTGTGTGCTGCTCCCTGGGCAGGGAATGATGTTTCCTCCTTTCCAGGGCTTCCCCCTTGCCCAGAAACACAGAAACAAAGCCAAAATAAATAACTGTACGCTGCAGTTGGATTGTTTTCCTGGTATTCTCTCAGAGGCACAGGACAAATTACATTTTTTAAATGTAGGAATGATTGATTTTGTTTCAGGAGGAATAGCAGCAAGGACCTGTGGATCATAAATTCAAGTCCTCAGCTCTTGACCCTGCTGTGTAATTAATTTCATAAACTGCTCAACTCTGGCTTAAAACTGTTTAGGTTTCTAATCCTGTTACTCTACCTGGTGGGCTTGTTCAGAGTCTCACTTTTTCAGTTATTAAAAATATCCTAATTCCAGTGTAAATGTATTTGTAACCACTATATTCCCCTCTTGTTTTGTCAGTCATTTGCCTTAGGTTGATATAGTTTTCTTTCCCATTTTACTTTTTATCACTGGTTCTTTTGTGGAAGTCATACCTGTGTAAGCCCTTGGTCTCTTAAGTTTAGCAACATGGGAAGTTTAGTCTCTTCTCGTGGCACAGGCTGCCAGTCCCTCTAAACAACCTCAGAGCTGTCTCTTCAGTGAATCCTCTCTGAATGAGCTGCTCCTGAACACTGGTGATTGTAACTGCAGATAATATTCCAGATGAAATCTTCACAGTGCTTTCCACAGAGAAATTAATATTTTATGTTCCTTAAACTCTAATATTCCATGAACCAGATTCTGGTTTCGGAGTGCCTCATTTCTTCTTCTGTTTTATACTTTGTGAAATTTTTCCTTAGGTTGGGACTGGTGTAGGACTGTTTCCCTACTCTAAACTGACATTATGTCAAGAAACTTTTGAAGCTTCTATCAAACTTGGGTTTAATTTATTTTTCTCCTAAAGAAAATAGCTTTTTTAAAAAGAAAAATTGAACACTTCAGTTTTAAGAAAACTTCAATTTTCTATTCAAATAATAGATGTAACAAAAAATTTAATGGTACTAAGTGAGATACTTCAGATAAATAGATAAATAGGCACTAAGTAGAACACTAAAAAAAGGGGAAAAGAAATGTTCTGAAATAGTGACTGAAGAATGCAGACTTGGGAATGGTGAGCTTTAGAGACTGTTTTTGTGGATTGTAACAGCTTGATAGTTACATAAGATGCACAGAATCCTTGGCAAAACAGGTTTTTTAGCATGGACCAGCAAGCAGGCAGAATACACGCGTGGGGGACAGCTATTCTAGATGTAATCAGCAAGTGCTGGATGTTGGAGTGGGTCCATCTATGATATTAGAATCACGACCAAGAGAAGATAACCTTTCGTGGTTACCAGAAGAGGGAAAAATACAGGTTGATGTGTAGAAATAGCCTTTCCTAAAATTTTTCTGCTTCACTTCCAGAATGTACATGTCCTTTGGAAGCCTTGTTCAGGGATCAAAACATGGGATTTCAAGTTAAATTTATAGAGGCTCAAGTATTCTTGCATCATTAAAAGAATTTATACTAAATCCTTCCGGCACGTACTATCACTGTGAAGAGTATTATAGATCATAATATAGCAATCACTTTTCAATAAAGGTGCCATTAATTCATGCTTCAAAGATTCTATTTTATACGGAACAAGTCTCAATTATTATCCTGTGCCATGTTTGGTTAAGCAGTCCTTCCTAAAAAAGGACAGCTGGGGTGCTAGTGAAGAAGCAGTAGCTTATAAATTGCAAGAGCACTGGCCATCAGAGCTTTGCAGTTAATTTGTCTGTAAGCATATTTCACCTCCTTGTTTGACAGAATCTAGTTTTCTCTTTCCTTTTTCAGGTATTCCATGGATGCCTAAAGCTTGTCAGATCCTCTCAGTGCTCGTTTTATAGTGAGATGACCACAGAGACAGTGTCTCTTACGCCTGCAGTTCAGCTTTATGGCTGTCAACTCTTACAAACTTTTGTAATAGCTGCAAACACCAAAACAGCAAAAGTCTCAACGGTGTTTAACTGAACTCTTGGTCATGTTGGAAAGATTACTGTGTTGCATAGAAATCTGAGCACTGATGGGAAGTGGTTCTAATTGCCACATGAAACTGTGTGCTAGGCAGTCCCTATAAGGCTGTTCGACAAGATGAGCCAGTTGTCCAGAATAGACTGAATTTGACTGAAGGTGAAATGACCTTTTGAATTTGAGAATTCTTCCTAATTTTTCTGAGCTGGCTTAACTGATGATACTAATATGCAACTAGACTACATTTTCTAATACTACTAATCCTAAATTTAAAAACTCTGATTTTAGTGATAGTTGAATCTGTTCTTTCTCCCATTTTTGCTTGTTTATTAATTTGTAAGAACTTTACAGAGGACTAGAGTTGGAACTGTATGTGCATATATAAACACAATAATTAGGACTCTTACTACATCATTAATTTAAAAATGAAATTATGAGCATGTTAAGAAATGAAATCTTTTGGTGAGGACTGCACAGGAATTTATGTTATAAACCAAAATGATTTGTTCTTCTGTGTAAAAGGCATCTGATTAAGGTCAGCCTATGAGCAGAAATAGTTCCAATCTGCAACTGAAAAACTGCACCACTGTCTGCACTAGAGATTAGAGCTGGCTTGGTTTTATTCACATTTGGTCAACAGATGGTCCAGCTATTCCGTGGGCATTCTGGCAGTGCAGAAGTCTGCACATCAATGACAAAAACCCATCATACGAATAAGTAAAATGTCAGCGTTCATCTGAGTAGAATGAATACCCAGTGTCGGCTCCTTGCATAGTAGCGTAGCTGGCTGACTCAAAAGGAGAAAACCTAGCAAAACATCATATGATGGCTGAATTAGCCAGTGCCATTCATTCTGATGAGACTGGAAGAACAGAAAGACTATGAGGCTTCTAGAAAAGGTAATGTTATTGGCCTTTGGCCAGAGCAGTTAGCTAATATTTGCTGTCTCGATGGATTGTTACCTTAGAAATAATAAAAAAATAAATAAATTGATACTCTGTGAGTAATTCTTCTGCTCAATTGCATTTACAAAGAATGGTACACAAAACTCATGTTTCCCTAAACACAGTAGAAATAAACAACAGCAGGCAGTTTCTGGTCTGCTATGCCTAGGAATACTGGCTCCTTTTTCAAGGTCACAGTTTTAATATACAGCATGTCTGGCAATATGGCTGAGGTGTTGCTCTCTCTCTCCTGCCCTCACATCTCCTACACACCTGTGCCACAGCAGTTTTCCCTTCTCCTGCCCCTGTTCCAGCTGGACTGTTTTTCCAACTATGTCAAGGGATTTGAGACAGCTTAAAAGGAAAAGAACAGGAAATGTGAAAGAGAGGGTGAGAAAAACTGTTACATCCACACAGTTAAAGAAGAAGCTGTACCGGGGTGAGAGTTTGGGTGAGGAGCTGGAGGGTGAGGAGAAGTGTGAGGACCTTTGGCTGGAGTTGACACTCAGCATTTTTTATTGTGAAACAGCATCTTTGTTGCTGTATTCATCACTGCTTCTCTGGCTTTTGATCCCTTTCCTTCTCTTACCCATACTCACAGAGCTGAAACCAGCTGTAGTCCCAGACTTTTTATATGTGGTCGGCCTTGGTGACATCTCCTAAGGCCGTGGGGTTTAATTTCTGATGCACCTTGAATGGGAGCAGTGTTTTATAGGTGACTTCCATTATTCACAGCAGTTCTGTTGTCCGGAGGAGCAGAACTCTGTTCTGTTCAGCCTCCATTCATGAGGGTTACCATTATTACCAGTGTTAACACGCTTGATGAATGTGTGGCGATCAAAGACAACTTTGGATTGTGTCTATTAACACCTTCTAAAATGGAAGTGCAAACCTTCTTCTTCCACTGATGGAACTGAAGTTGATTATGTTTTCATGAGTTGGTGGTACCAGATTGTAGCCTACACTTGCTTTTTACATCCCTTTGAAAGGGCAGAGAAGGGTGAGTGTGTTAAGCAGCTGTGCCTCTGTAAACAAATGTACTGACACACACTGCTGCACCTCTAACATAGACAGTCCATATAGTAATGTATTTGACAATCTGTCTAAACTGCACAAACCTGACAATTGGCTAGAAATACAGCAAGTTGTGTTTTGGTTTGTTTTTTTTTTTTTTTTTTTTAATCTGACTGATTTTGTTCCTAAATGACAGTAATTTTATCATGGTATTTGGTTACACTGTTGACAAGGTGGTATCTTTTCCACACATTTGTTTTTAATTTTTGTAACTGAACTCCAGTAGGATTTTAACAATACAACTAATTACTGTGCATCTTCAAAAGATAAAAGAGTGCCCTTAATGTGTTATTCATAACATGGAGTATGAGAACATTATAAGGCCAGGTTTGTCTTTAAATATTAATTTCATGGTAGCCATGGATGCATTAGGCTCATGTAAAGAACAAAAACACTGAATGCAGCTCTTATTTTTTTTTCCATTCAGTTGACTTTTATAAATATTTTCATTCTCTAGAATGGAGGAGACAGTGAGAAATCTGCTACAGAGCCAAGGATCCCCAGGCCAGCATGGAGAAGGAACTGTCAATATCATGAAGGTATATCAGGTATTAGTGACTTATGACCTGTTTTCTTGTGATAGAAAAGTTCTTTAAAACAAAAATTGCACTACTGAGATAAATGTGTCTGGCATTGTTTCCTCTCTTTGTTTATTAGTTATGAGTACGTGGAAGTGGTGGTTGGTACGATCTACATTTTCCCAGGTGTTCTCTCACCAGAGTTTAAGGTTTTTCATTTTTATTGTCATTGTGTTTTCTGCAGTTGCTCCTCACAGTTTAACAGGGGTCAGAGAAACTAGTTTTGAAGCATTTATTAAAGCACTTTATATTTTAAGTGATATATTCCAGCATCTCTAGAAAACATAGATGCTTTTGACAACTTGACCTTCAGATTGTGATGGATAATTTTATCCACTCATATCCTTACTGGATTTGAGGATTCCATATCAAGCCCCATAGTTTATTATCACTGCAGGTGCGTTTTATCACGTGGGGTAGAGAGAGAGTGTCTCAGGACAGAATTCAGGAGAGCAAAGATTTTAGAGGTTTTTCAAAGGAAACTAGGTGTGTTTATGCTGTTTATAAGAAAGGAGAGTTTTACATTTTCCTCATGTACTTCTGTATTCTGGAAGCAGTGAACCTGAGGTGATGAAAAGCCTTTTTAAGTGTCTGGAAACAGGAATGATTTACATCCCAGTTAATCAGATATTCTGCACATTAATTCTTAAAAAAAACCCCCACTTAATGAAGTCAGTCCTATCCTGTATCTTTTTAAACAAAATAAGCATTCCTTATAAAGACATAAAATGCTGAAATAATATATGAAAGTCTATATTAGCTATCTTCAGATCTATACTTCAGATCTTTTCAAAGATCACTTTTCAAAAATTGTAGTTATATCAGTCCATTCTTACAACTGATGGATCAAAAATACAGCAATATAGTTAAACAAAAATGTGTATTAAGAGTATTTATCACTGTAATTAAATTTTAATTTTAAGCTTGGATTGAAAGGAAAAGAATCTTTTAGATTAACCTTCCAAAATAATCAATTTTTCTTGTTATATGACAGCCTGTAAAATTTAATTTCAGGACAAATTAAACTTTTTGTTGAAGTTATAATAGAACATTGTGCTTTTAGAAACTGGTGATAAAAGCATCTATATTTTACTCATTACTCTTTTGGGATGCAGAAATGAACCTCAGTTCCTTCCTCTTGGTTCAGAGTTTAAATCCATGCTTCTTGCTTGCTCCTGCCACCACAGAGTGGGTGTTCTGAAGTGGGCTTGGTGTCAGTCTCTCCTGCGGGTGGATTCCTTCTCTGTCTCTTTATAACAGGCAGCTAGAATGATTTTAGTGTCTGCTTTTCTCTATACTGTCTTACTGTGGAACCCACAGTAAGGTGGTACCACAATTAGGCTTCAGCTTCTTTGGTTTTTGTTTTTGTACTCTCAACAAGAAAAGCAACAAAAACACTCGGTTTCTTTCCATCAAATTGAGGGTTTAGCTGTTCTTTATTTTTCTTTTGGGCACTAAGCTGGAAAAAAATTAACCATGTGGTCTTCTGAAATTTGAAATTTTGTGTACTGCTTTCCTAGAGGGGAGATAGACTAGACATTCCAATTTCAGTGCTTGTGTATTTCTGTGTCATTTTTTTCTCTATCTTTTATTTGTCTCTTAATGTTTGAAAAAAAGAGATAATTTGGTTATGGTTTTGTTTTTTTCTTCTTTGGGACCATATTGACATAGGCATTTATTGCTTCCTGCCAGCCAGAAGAATGGGAACTGTGGGCTGTTTTATGTAAAATCTCTTGAGTTTATTTTCTACCCAACAAAAGAACAAGGCCGTTCTGCCTGGTTAATAATAACAAGAACAATTATTTATTTTCCTTCAGCTCTAGCAAACAGCCCCCTCCACCTAGCAAACTGCCGTCTGACCCCCTTTTCCCCCCTTCTTTCTGGACATGGGGTTTTGTTTGAATCTGCTAGGTTGGTCAGATTCCCCAAACCTGAGTGTAGCTCTCTTTTATAGAGTAAAGCCATCTCTGTCCCAGGACCTTAGAGCACCCAAATACCTGTTACTCTAGGGTTATTTTAAATCTTGTACTCCCAATTGCATAATAACTTCCTTATCTTCCTGTTCTCTTCTTGTTCATAGCAAAGTTTTTACTCATGATATCAAAGTCAGCTTAGTTTTTAGCAATTTTAATTTCTCCCATGTTGATAGTATGCAATTTTCTTTGCTTATGAATTTCTTTTCCTGATTCGTGACTCGGAAGCGATGTTTTTTCCTTTCCTGGAGGAATAGCTAGGCTACTGCATCATATACCAGTCTGTGATTGGTACAACAGGTCAAAAATATGAAGCTTCTCCATGAATGTGGTGGTTTTTTCTGAATATCTCTCTGACTCATTCATCCTCTCATCCCTTTTGTTCACTTTTATGACAAACTTCTGAACAAATAGTTTGTTTTCTGGGAATTTCAAGGAATGGCTCCATTCACACGTAAAACAGCACATTCCTGCCCTCCTATGGCTACCTGCTATGTAGGTCAGAGACAGATTCACTTGATATGTGTTTGTTATTCAGTCACATGGTAAAAACTATGCAGTGTGATTTAACCAACAACCGCGTGTAATAAGAAAAGCTGATACCTGAAAGGCTCTTCCAAACAAATATTTGGCAAAGCATCTGTGTCCTGAAATGTTTACAAAGTATTTTAACATTGAAAAACACATTAATAAAGCATTATATGCATCATGAATATGTTATTGAAAGCAACTGTGTGTAAATCATGTACAAACAAATAATCTAAATATATGATTAATTTTATTGCAAATACTGTGTCCAGGTTTGGCAAGAGGCATCAATATTGCAAGAGAAGCATTTCATTTGTGTCTTTCCAAATGCATTCAGACAGTTTTTGGATATATTTATGAGGGTAATTCACAAATGGGAATAGAACTTGAATGTACAACCTAGGTAATGTTTCTTAAAAACACTGATGTATTCAGGTTTTTGGAAACACTATGACCATATTATCATCCTGTATTTGTAAATGAAGTATAAGTGTGTGATAAAACATAAAAAAAAAATATGATCTGAATTCCAAGTGATATATGTATCTTCTTCATGTACATGCACAAAACTTACTGAATGTATAAATGCTAACCATGTTTTGAAAGCCAGCCTCTACAATCAGTTAGTTACCTTATAGAGCATATTCTGAATTATACCTGTTCTCTGTGATTATTATATGATCAGAACGATATGATCAGTACTCAGTGCAGGAGAATATCAAATTTTACTGCAGTTTCACAACCATTTATTTCATAACAAATGAGGACATGACCTAGGCAATCTCCAGTGTGACTTATCAACTTATGTCACATAGTCTCTGACATCATGGTAAGTTAGTTTTAGTGTGTGAAGCCCATTCAAATTAATATCTGAATAGTCATAAAAGATACCTCTGTGCTATAAACACTTTTGATCTATTGACCATTGTCTACATATTTGTTTTTTACAAATCTAATTATTGTTCTGGGATGTATGAAATCGAGTTCTTATTATAATATCAATATGCCTGACTCCAGAATAAACATTCTTGTTAATGAACATTAAATGTTGCATAGTGATAAATGTTAGAAGAATAATAATAAGATGGAGCCTAGAGCGTGCAGTATTATTGCAATACTGTGTTAGGTCTTGCCAGGGTTCTATTTGAAGCAAAATATTCTGACCCTTTCCATAGGGCTAGCTGCCCTATGGGAATTTAATTTGTTGGACTTTCAGATGGATGATGTGATTTCTTTTGGGTAAATGAATTTAGAAGCAGGATTGTAAATAAAATTCTACTCTGTTACCATTTTACATAATAATAACTGAGGGAAGATTTATAATGAATGCTCACATAAATGTAGACAAGAATATGTGTGATTGGAATTGCTGTGAACCATCATATTTCTCGATTTAAAATTTACTTGATTAAAAGGCTCTACTATGTAAGAGCTTTATGATGTTTCCAAGAGGCATTGTCCACCTAAAAGTAGGACCATGAAAGGCCAAACCAATACCTCATATATTAATATTATTCTCATTCAAGACACGAGTACTCTAAGAGGGAGAGTGGCCCCAGAAATAATTGTGTGCAGTACTTTAACCCAAGACATTAAAACAAGGACCCTGCAGACTTTCCTTCCTAAGTTTGTCCGTGTGTTTTGGATGTCAAAAACTAGAGTCTCTTTCCTGTTTGATCACAATACTGGATATCTAGGTAGACTCTAACCTGAATACAGATCACTCAAAGACTTCCAAGGGTTTTATTAACTCCTTTTGACTTTGTGACAGTGTACAGTGAGTGGAATAGATGAGAAAGAGAGTTTGTTGTAAGTTCACAATTTGTTATAATTCTGTAAGTGTCAATATGTGCACTAAAGCTCAGGACAGACATGGTGCAGTCACATCGGAGAGGAAGGATGATCTGCTGTTTAAAGCACTGTGCTTGGGAGACTAGATTTTGATTCTTTCATTTGCTACAAATTTCTTCATTTCCTTGGACAAATTCAATTTATCTGTCCATCTTTAACCTTTTCCTTTAAAAAGAAGGTAACATATCGTTTAATCTCAAGTTCATTTAAGTTGTCATCATATATACAAACTGCTGCTTCTGTGGTCACAGGAAATGTTTTAAGTACTGAGCCAGATAATGGGGATATTTAAAAAATAAAAAAAAAAAGACTTTTCATATTCCTTGTAAATTTGGAAAAAGGCTTGCTGCCCCTAAGGAGTTTGTTTAACATACGAATACTTTTAATAGAAAAGTAATCAGTTTCAAAGTGGAGCTTGGATAGTCATCAAGCAATATGTCTTAGATTAAAAAATATGGAAGTGAATTTTTACTGTTGGGAATTTGGGCATTTTGCTACATGAATTCTTATGAAAAAGTTAGGGAAGCAAAAACAAACTCATGACTTCAGGGGTTGTAACCTCTTCAGAACCCCACTGTGTTTCTTTGAGCTTTGCACTCCAAACAAATACTGCTGTGGGGACGAGGCATGTTCTTTTGATCAACAGGAACTGAAATCCTGGGTTGTAGACAGCCTGAAGCCCACCCTGTCTAACATCACGGGCCCAGTCATCCCTCACCTGCTGTGCTAGTGCAGAGTGTCTCTGACTGCACTTGTTCACCACCTAACATGGTCTAGACTACTTCTTAGCAGAAGAGATTTTCATCATGCTGGACAGTGCTGGTCTTCAGAGACTATACAAATTCAAGAAGGGAAAGATAGGGGTCATGACCTAGAGGGTTTGTAAAGGAGAACAATCCCTGTGCTGAGGCCTGTGCTGTTGAATCTGCACCAAGAGAAGTCTGGCTCAGAGACTCCAACAGGTAGCCTTAATAGTAGAGCATGTTTTCAGGTTCCTTTGGCCCTGGGTGCAATGGAGAAGAGCAGCTTGATTCCCTCAGTTTCTTTCTGTAAGTGGTATGTGTCCTGTCTCATTTTTACCCCGTTGCTCATTTTGGCCCCATATGACTACACTGACGTCAAAGTGGTGGCAGACAGTTTGAGCAATTGCAGCCTAAGCATTTGGATGGGCTCTTCTCACCGGGAAAGAGCTGTGACTGTGGTTGAGCTCTCAATTTTTTCTCACTCTGGAGAAGATTTTGAGAAGTAACGACTTCAGAAGAGATCTCTCAGGCTTTAGTGTGCACCGTGAGAAAAATTGCACACAGGTCCATGGAGGACATCTGACTCATTGACAGGGCATCACCACCAGTGTAATTATTAACTCACACTGCAGTTGCGTGGGACATAAGAAAGTTCACTTCCATTTCCTGCCCTGTTGCTGGATATAAATACGTGTACATGTGCCTGCCTTATCCAAAGCTAAAAGAGATTTATCTGTAAAGACTCAATACTGGTAACTTCAATACAAAGATAAAATCATTCTAGTCCTACAAGACTTGTGGCTGTCAGTCATGAAGTCTGGAGCGTTTTATCAATTGCTCTCCGAAGCAGGTGTCAAGAGAGGTGTGACTGCATAAGTGACACAGGCACATTTCAGGTGGCATTGTTGGCTGGATCAACCCAGTTTTTTTCTGCATGCTTTGTGAGACTCAAATGTGAAACAGTTGTTATGACTGTCACTTCTAATTTGCACAGCTGTTGGTGTCAACAGCTCTTTCATGAAAAGAAAAACTATATCCGTTGGCAATATAATTTTACCTTAACACAAAATTATACAAGCTTAATGTTCAGGCCATTGATATGTAACATTTTATAGATGGGACATGGCCATGAATTGAAAAAAGGCACTATCTGAATTCCCTAGCAGAAATCCACGTAGGATTTTTAATGCTAACTTCTATTGCAGAAAGAGGAAATATATCCTTAAAATTAAGCTTATATCTCTGGACTGGAAGTGCACACGGGAGACTGTGTCAACCAGGCCTCCTAAGCTACTAAAGAGGATATTACTAGGCAAAACTTAACAGTTTTGTGTCTCCCAGAGAAGGACAGAGAGGAGCCACCTGCACTCTTGGGATCTCCATCGGAAATCCTGGGCTGTCAAGGACACAAGCATTTGCTGTTAGACTGCTTTTCCATGCAGAGAAATCCAGCTTGGTAACAGCTAATTCCTCACAGCTTTTCTTCTGGTAGTTTTCCACCACTGTGCAAAGATTCTGATAAATATTTGTTCCCATATTTAGCTAAATTGAGATTGGATTCTTGCCCCAAAGGAGAGTGATGGTGCTCCTCAGACACTGTTCAAAATTAGTTTTGTTGCAAGGAACATATGTGCAAATAGTTTTCCTCTTTTGATTGTTTGTAATACAGTAACAAAGCAACGAGATTATGTTTAACACAACGAAGTCTCATAGCTGAAATGTGCCATTTGTGTGCCCGTTTCTCAGAAAACAAGATGTTCTTTCCTTCCCAGAATCCTCTATATATCTACGGTAACAAGAGGCAAAGACTGACCGATTTCATGGTACTGTTATGTATTGTACTGAGTGTAATTCTGCATTCAGATTTTCCACTACAGCATAGTGTTTCTGTCTTTTGCTATATCTTCTAGTTCTTACTTTTGGAATGAATCCACAAAAATCATCTTGTATACATTGCCTGAACCCTCTACATATGGAACAGGTGTAATGGAAATTCAGAGACACTCTTTGGAAAGCAAGGTGATGATGTGGTTCACAGCCTGACTGACACAGGTCATCCTCATGCATACGGTGACTTCCCATTTATGCACAGCAGGTTGTCTGCAGCCTTAATCTTGCCCTTCATGCTGGTGTTCTGGTTGCCTTTTTCCTAATTCAGGGTATATACTTGAGGGAAAAGAGTATGACTCTAACATGCCTCTGCTTGGTAGTCCCAAAACACTGGAATAACCTCCTGGAGTTTATAGCAAATACCAGTTTTAAGATAATCTGCTGCGTGGAGAGATGCCGGTATGTTTGTATGCGAAGGCCAGCTTGTTGCTCTTTATCTGCATGTATTTCTCGTGCAGGGCTGAGGAACGAGGGCTGCCAGCAGCAGGGCTGCCTGGCACCCAGGCAGAGGGCAGCCCACGCTTTGGCTGTGTGAGAAGGGAAGGCTGCGGGGCTGCTGCTGCGGTGCGCTTGCCCTGGGACCCAGCGCCGCTTCCAGCCCTGCTCTGTTTCTCAGCAGAGCAATGAGTTCCCCAGGGAGTCGTTGTCATCTCCCATCTGGCAACTGCTTTTATTGCTCCCAGGTCTGTAGTGTGTCTCCTGGCTCTTGACCAACAGAAGATTTCAGAAAGGGATTCTCACCTATCCACAGCCTATCCAACTCCCTGTCAGGATCCAGACATGCTTTGTTAACCTGACATAGCATTGCCCATCCTGGGCTGGTATTGAAGAGTTTCTGGTTGGGCAAGAGGGTCTGGCAAGGAAATAGAAGCATTTTTATCTGTCTAATCCTTTGCATTTTCTGAGTAAAGAGAATGAATAAGAATTAATAAATAGAGCCCATTTACTGCAATCAGCTGTCTAGTGACTGAACTGTTTGGTCAGAAAAGTGGAAAAAAGTTTGTATTCCTTGGTATTCCAAGGCTGGGTCTTATATATGGCCAAGTCATTTGCTCTCTCCCTGTTTCCACATCTTCAGAAAAAGATATTGTTCGTGCTGCATTTTGAACCATCATTCATTTATGTTTTCAAACTAGCAGAAAGCAATGCTATTTTTTAAATTTTAAGAAGTGGAAAAAAATCTAAAATTGTGCTTATTTTCTGAGGAAAAAAAGAGAGAGGATGTTGTATTCACAAACATTCTCTCTTTGAAAATTATTTTAACAGGAGAACATACCAGTATGCTAGTATATTTATTTCAGAAATAATGTGCACTACAGATTAAGAAAAGTATTTTTAATTTCAGTTAAATACATTTAATCTAAACTATAATAACATATTTGAAAAGGTGAAGTTTTTATCTGATCCAGAATGATTGTTCCTACATTTTAGTCTTGTGTGAAGATGCACTCTGAGCTTCTTTCAAACATTTTCCTGATAAGATTGTGAGACAAACCATCTATTCCCTGGCAATTGCAAAAAATTACTTGGTTATTTAATAATATACTAGGGTTTTTTGTCCTAATCCCACAGGTAACTTCTTAGGTCAGCTTCTGCAATTGTGCTTATGGTGAGAACTAATCAGTTAATACATTGCTGTCATTCCAAACTACTAGTTCATACTCGTCTTCAGGTATGTCTTTTAGAGCTTTGTAGTATTCCCTAAAGAAACTATCTATGGAAAACTGGATCAGTTTATAGAAGTACTTGGGAGACTTTCTGGTAGGAAAAAAAAAAAAAAAAAAAATCAAAGTTTTTCATTTCATTAAAAAGAGTAATTTGGCCTTCATCCAAGTAGTGAAAAGACATTATTAAAAAAAAAAATGGAAGGGCTGCAAAGGAAAGAAGAATTGGCTTATTTCTAGTAATTTAAATCCAGAGCAATTCTATTGCTTTAATTGCTGTTACATAAAATTTACTGAATTTAATTTTCAGAATATTTTTGCTTGTTTGTACTTCAGTAGAAGGTAGATATTTTAATACTGTCACTTTAGTCAAGTGTAGTTACTTTAATACTTACAAACTCCTTCAGGAAAGTTTAAATGCTGGATATAGGTTTCCTGGGAGGAAAGATGATTACTTTAAGTATGGTACTATAATGAACCAATTTATAAGAGAATGTCTGCATGAAAAATCACACTGCTTATTCTTCTCATAGTATCATTGAAGAAGGAACAGCTTAGTTTCTTTTTCTGCTGCTAACTTTGCTATTCAGATAGCTGAAGTCTTTCATTTTGAAAAGGCAATAGAACAAAAACCAGGAAGAGCTACACTGCCCTACTGTCACTGTGCCTGAAACCTAGCTTGGAAGAGTCACCACCGGAATGGTCAGACTTTGGTTTCACTTGAGATGAAGTGCCAGGGGCGAGGGTGCTCTTGATAATGTGAATATCCATTCACTAAAGAGGGAATGATGTCAACAGCAACATTTGATGACAAGGTCAGCGTAGTTCACTTTGACATCCAGGACTGACGTTCAGTTTGGAACCTGAAAACTCCATCTACTTTTACTGATCTGATGAGTACACTTAATAGTGAACTTCACTGTGAAAGTTTTCTTCTTTTATAGTTCTTTTTGATCTGAAATTTTTCAAAAGAAATAGATGTTTCTGATGCATGGAACAGCCATTAAAGGCATCATCAGGAAATTTATTAATGTTACGACAGAACTGTTCAGTGGGGGTGATAACTTGTACTAGTGAGAGTGTTTTGAGTGAAGAATAACATGTGGTACATTTAGATTGATATGCAAGTGGTAGGAGGCTCATATCAGAAACATAAAGTACTTTGTTCTCTTATCCATCACATATATTTAATCTAGGGAATGTTACTGCTCACTCTACTCACTTTGTAAGTGAAATCCAGAGGTGAAAAAGAAGAAATTTATGTGTTTTTCCTGACAACGGTAATGTTAAACTGTGAACAGTTTGGGATGTGTCTGTAAAATTTTATGATATATGTGTATTCCTTTATTTTCCTTCAATTTTGGTCAGCTTGTTCTGAACAAAAGCTGTTAGCTAAACAAAAATATATTATTTTTACACTTGCTGATGTGCTATCTAAAGCAAAGTTATATTTTAGTCTATTCTTCCACTGGGAGGAAATAAAACCAGAGAAAACAGCTGAATACATAGATAGAAGTAAGCAAGGTAAAACCAGAAGTCATATTAGTAGCCTTATACTCAGAGGTCGTTTAGATTGCACTGTCTAATTGCATGTAATTTTATTTTACATTCTAACTTGTTTGCTCAGTTACAGTCATGGTGTTTAATGGGATTCCCATTAGCAAATACAGAAAATTAAAGAAAAAAAGCTGCAGATGGAACAGACATATTCATACACAGTACCAAGCATCTTGCAGGAAACACTTTGTGAATTCATCAGTCTTACTTCACGTTACTTTGATTTAACATACATGTGTCTTTTATACATCTCAGGTTTCACCGAATGAAATAGGTTATAAAGCATAGCAGAAGATACTGCAAAATTTCAAAGGGCATATTTAAGAGAGATGGAGTCACAGTAAACAAGTATTAATTATGGTTAAGGAAAAAAAAGTCATGATGGGAAGAGAAAGAGGAGCAAGGTGCCGCTGGAAAACAATTTTAACCTTGTTGGAATTTTAAGTCAGTAGTCCTTGGAGCAATTGCTCTTTTTTCAGCTTGTGCAGTCAGACTGAGCTACTTGTGCATAGCTTGGGGCTGTTTTTTTCATGAAAATACAAAGAAACCCTCATCTACAGTTTTTATCTGCATCAACAATCTGAAAATTCTCGTTTCATATCGCTCACTCACAGTGAGGAATAGTGCTGAACACCAGGAGGTCTGCAGTGGAAGTAACACTGAAAGTTCACCATCTAAGAATACATAAAGACTACAAAATGGCCTCACAAGAAACAACATTCACAATTTATTATTACATAAACAATTCTGTGTATGGATTTGTAAGTTGCAGTTTGGGTTTTGAAGCTTGGAGTCTGCCTTTATTATAGTAGGAGAAAGTGTTAGAAGTGTAGTGTAGTGTTACTTGGCTCACCAAGTTCAGTCACTGAAATCTAAGATAAATATTTAGTAAAGATCTTACTTAGAAAGTCCTGTGGAAGCTCCTGAGACACTATGGAAAGTGCTAAATGTTTTGAGATGCTGAGTGAGCCATGTAGCTTGGGTTCAGTATTGATTAGACTCTTGGATGCCTGTTACTATTGCCTCTGTATATGATCTGTCAATGACTACATTGTGAATAATCTTGTGGTTTTTTTCCCAAATAGTGGTTATGAGAAATCATCAGCAATATTTAATTATATATCCTACATATATTAATATTCTTGGGTTAAACATGTGATTAAAGTGTGGTTTTGGAAAATTGCAGGCATGGCTGTCAAAAGATTTTGAATTTGCAGCCATTATAAAACCATTGTCTCTCATAAATTTCAGAAGTTGAAGAGTTAAAAGGTTTTCAGGAAAAAAAAAAATCCTTAGACATCACAATCTGACACCCAAAATTGAAATAGAGATCATTTATACCGGAGGGATCTTTACCACATTGCATCTGAAACACTTCACTTCTCTGGAGAACATGTGTTTATCACATGGAAATGATCTTTAGCTTCTATAAGCACAGGTGTCATCTCTAATTATTACCTACCAGTTTCCAGACAAGCAATTCACGTCGTCCAATGCTCATTGGGAAAATCAGCATTTCAAAAATCTTGATCTTTTTTTTTAAATCTTCTTTGGTTCAAGCAGAATTTTGTCACGTGTCCTTGTGAACTATTGCTCTTCATCATCATTATTGTAGAGTCCAGATCCAGTTATATCAGGATTAGATTGTGCTATGTTGTATTATTATAGCCACTTGTCCAGTGAACTTTGCAATATCTCTGTGATGCAGGAACTGGGTAACTTGTTCCAGTGACCCTGTGATCAACCTCGTGGGAGAAAAAAAACAAACAAACAAACAAAAAAACCAACAAAAACCCCTGTTTTCCTAATACCTAATTGCAGTTTCTCATGTTCCAAACTGTGTCCATTGTATCTGCTCTTTTCATCGTGCTACTTCCAAGAAGAGCCTGGCTCCATCTTCTCACTTGCCCATAACAGATCCCTTCCTATGCAGTTGGCTCCCAGCCTCTGCTGGTGCACAGGGTCATTCCTCCTCTGGTGCAGGACCTCTGGCAGGTGTTCATGATTCCTCTTTTCTTAAAGGCTTTGTCCTTGGGTAGGTAGTTCCTGCATTGTAAAATCTCAAATTAGGAAAGAATGGAACATGAGTTACCTGGGAAACTGTATGATCATATCATATAATGTATTTGTCGTTACTACCAGAGAAGAGCCCTTGTTCCAATTAGTACCTAGTCATGGTTTTCACTGTAAAAAGGAAAATCTAGAATAGAGTTTTTCTAGCCACCTTTTTTTTTCCTTTGTGTCAGCTGACATTTACTCTTCTTGGTTTGAATTTTCATAGTTGCATATTGAAATATTTTAAAGTGAGTTCATTTTTTCCAGTTTGTTTTTTTTTCCTGTATGTGTGTAGTGTAGTTCTAGCATCTTAGGAAAGAAGGGCAAAAACCAGACAAATGATGGTACTACTAATAAAACTTTAGAGTACAATAATTTCTGTAATAATAATGGTTAAGAAATAGCTGGCCAGTGTCCTTTTGACACTTGTCTGTTCCTTGAAAGCGTGATGACTCATAGAGGAAAGGCATCAAACTTGGCTCCCGCTGACTGACGCTGTGTCCAGAGGGTCAACCTTTTGCCTGTCTTCGGATGAAGGAGGAGGTGATTTCTGAAATAGGCACTTTGGTGTCCTACCTTTTAAAAGCTTTTCTATCACTATAGTTACTCCTTTTGTTTATAAACAGTGAAAACAGTTTCTTGTTCAGTATTCTCTAAGGTGAGTGGAAGGGAGAAGACTGGTTTTATATTCTACATATTTCTTTATATTTTACAAATTCCAGTTTATCACCATTTGGCATTTCAGGCATATTTCCTGCTCTCTTCATTTATTGTTCTTACTTTTATTTATTAGTGGGAAGAGGGAGTATTACAGTGGTCCTTCCTACTTTATCTAACTGGAAACTAGCTTTCTGGTCTCAGTCACGTCGCTGCATTGTACAGCTTCATAGATCAATGTCTTCAGTGATTTATATCTTCTCATTGATTCTAGAAAGCTTGCTGTTTGCAGACAGCAGGGTCTGTTTTCAGCTGTTGTTTTCTATGGGCTATAGGGCCTATAGTGTTTGATCAAAGGGCTCATCATCAGTGTACTATTTGTTTGATTTATAGAAGAAACTGAATACATAGAAATAATGGTCAGGGCAGGTTGTCATTTTAGGTTTGCAAAATACTGTTGGTTGCACAAAAGCAATGACAGTTTAAACCAGCTTGAGCAGCTTACACAATGTGGGACTTGACTCTAAGTTTCTCATTAATTTCCGTGGGAACAGGTCGACAGTGAGCAGCATAATCTTAGTTTCCTTTTAGTAAGATTTGAATATTTAATAGCTTTATTGTCTCTTTGTTGACACAGAGCATTAGAGATTTAGATGAGCCTTTACTGTAGGATTCTGATCAGGCTGCTGTGTTTGCATCCTCTCGTGGTACAGGCATGTGTCAAACTCCTACAGCTCTGAGGAGACCAAGAGCTGGGTTGTTCCTTTTTTTGCCCTATTTTTTTTCTTATTTCTCTTTACCAGTCCAGCTTACTTTCAGAGCACCATCTCCATCTGCTACTTTTTCACAGAAATGAAACTGCGTTGATCAGCAGGATAGCACTTACTCTGCCTTTGCTGGACTTCTGACCTGTAGAGTATTTTGCTGTTCAGCTTGAAAACCCAACTGCCTTTAACTGTGCAATACGTGAGGCATACAACAGAGACTGTTTGGAAGATTCCAAATATGGTCTTTAGTCAAGGTAACACAAGAACTGTAGGAATCTAGGGAAAAAAAGGAATAAGCTGCTCTACGCCGTTGTTTGATGCCTTCAGCATGCTCACTCCAGAGCTTTCTGTAGGATTTGATCAACATAATGAAGGACATAGACATTTCCTCTTACAAATCTTTCTCTGCCCCTTCTGCCTCCCCCAAGCAGGCAGCTGCCTTTGATATTAGCAGATTTTTCACTGTTAAGAGGATTCTGTCATTGCAAAAGCCTGTCATCCCCCCTCTTTCTTGACTTGGCTCTAAGCACAAAGGAAGTTTAAGAAGCAGCTGTTTTCTTTTGCTTTCCTGGGTGTGGATTTCCCACTCTACCTTTTCTGTATGTCACCCAGGTAGAACTGGTTAAAGTGAGGGGACAGCACCCTCTGGAAACTGCATGCTTAAGCACGGTTTCTAAGGCTAGTAACATTTTCCTCTATTCTGCAGCTTTTCCAGGTCAGTGACATATCAGGGACCTTTTTAGTCCACACTTGAAACACTGAAACTCGTTTATTATTACTCAATAATAAACTAATTTTAAAAAGATGTGAGCTGTACTTAAACACTCAGGCAGGGTTAGCATTGGTATCTCGAGGTATTCTAGTGCACATCATAGTAAAACAGGATGTGTATTCTTGATTATGCCACTAGTGTGCAAAGTTCATCAGGTTTTGTAATTAGAGGATGAATGGTTTACTTCTTCAGGTGACTGGGACTTACTCTGAGAGAAGTTGCTTTCCTTTCTGTGATGAAATCTCATAATCTGTGCTTTCTTCTATGTGTTCTTTGAAATCACTGCCCTCTAGTTTGAGCAGGAAAGGTGCGCCTGTGCTGATGTTTATATTTTCTTCCATTGTTAGCCACATCTAACTCATGTCACACTCTCCTAAAAATGACTGTTTGTGTTTGAATTACATCAAGATACCTTTGTCAATTTTTTTTTCCTGATTTCATCAAAGTGTTTTAAGTGAAGGCACTCATCAGGACAACTTTGAAGGGAAAATGGTTTAATGGCTCTTTTAGAGACGCTTGATCATTGCTCCAGTGAGTAGCAAGCAAGAACCACCCCTCAGCTACTCTATGGTTCTTTTGTGATCAAGATAGCACTAACGCTGGAAACCTGGTGGAATGGCTCTTTGATGTCTATGATTTGAGACTTGGAATGAGATCCATGCCTCATGGTTTGTGTAAGAGTATTCAGTGATTAAACTGCTAGCTTATAAAATTGATTCTTGATTAAAGTTTTAACATGGTAATAGTCAATTTCTAAGCTAGTTAATTTTTTAAAAGATGTTGTTAGAAATGTGATTCATGGTGCTGATTTTTAATTCAGTTGTGTTTATGGGTTTTAATTAAGATAATGTCTTGCTGTTAACTCTCGAAGAGTTATCACATATTTGCACAGTTCTTCAAGCTGGATCAGTTCTTCATGAAAATACATATTTCTGTGCTTAGATAGAGTTTGTGTTGTGTAAGAGTTTCGAGAAATAGATCTCAGTTATAGACTAACCCAAAAATCATGGCAGTATGTGGTTTTGTATATAAGAACTCTCAAGAAGGCACACAGAAAACTAAATGCTCATTAAGAGACCTCTCTAGATCCATTATTTAATGTTGATTTGCCTCCTATTTTCTATTCTTAAACTTCTCATTAGTTGTCACACTGTGTCTTGCTTATAGTTAGAAGAATGTGGTTTACAAGGTAGAGATGTCCACTTTGTGTTGCACTAAGATGATCATTCACTCCGTAGTCTGGGTACTTCACTTTTTTAGGCAGTATTTTGCATTGCCTGTTTGTAGTCTCGATGTTTTGCTTGCTCTATCTCATTCTTGCTCTCAACACAGAACCTGGGCACATAATTAATAGTTAGTGGGATTCAGTGTTCAAACCTATGATTTTTATAGACCTGTTGTAAAACTCAGCAGCCATAGTCTGCTCAGCAGCAGCTGATAACAACCCAATCTGACTGACTTGCAGTAGACTGGGGCACTTCTGAAAATTTTGCTGTCAGTTTGATTCTCTCCAGTTATATATTAGTGTGGATCTTCAATCAGTATTCGGGTCATAGCTTGATTCTCAGCCCATTATTTAGTAATTCAAATATTAGCTCTAGCTGAAGAAAGGTGAAGTAAATTAGGCATGAACATATGTTAGCTTTTCCTCAGTAAACTGCTTTATATCTCAGTGATAGAATGCTTCCAGTGAAAGTTGGTACACTCAATTTTCATTGCAACTTTTAAAAAAGAAAATGTTATTTATTTTATGAAAAAAATGATGAGTTCCACTTTTAAAAAAATCTTGAGTAGACGTAGGAGTTCAGTTATGCATAGACTTTTGCAGAATTGGCATAGCAGCATGTTTAACAGACCCTTCATGACTCCACTTATTTAGAACTGTAATCATGTAAGTAGCAACTTGTTCCTGTCTTTTTTTCATTCATATACAAGGAAGATTTGAAGACATTTGTGTAGTTAACTTCATTTCAACCTGTGAGTAATGACATTTTAAAAAATCATTTCAGGAAAAGCTGTCAGAAGACAGTAGGAAATGTAAAGAAGGCATGGAAAAAATTCACAGGGCAGCAGATGAAGATTCAAGAAGTGAAAGCAGCAGCACTGAAGAGGAAAAAGAAAAGACAAAATTGCTATTGGAGCGTTTGAAAGCTCTGGAGGTAAGAACAACAGTTTCACACATAAAAGACCAGCCTGCCCCCTGCCTCATTCATTTATTGACACTGAATCACCCTGTAGTGTAAATCTAATCTTTCACAGTTCACCTGTGCTCATGTTATGGGATATTTTTTTTATGATTCATTTACCAAGGATGAACAAGAAACTTAGTCTTAGAACCACTGAAAGGATCCCTCTCTGATGTTGAGCATCAGATATCTTCAAAAAGCACTTCATACATTATTTTAGTTCAATTGAGACCACTTAATAAGAAATTTTTTTACTGTTTTTGTTTTAATTATTAATATTATAAGACTAATATAGGTGGTTTAACAACTGTCATTAAATCAGTGTTGCTTCATTGTAGTTTATTGCTTAACTTCCAATAGCTGGACTGCTTGCTTGCAGTCTCAGCTAAGGTTTTTTTACTGCTAGATTATGGGACACCTATTTCCTTATAATCCCCATGAAGAATTGCACATTCTACGTTTTGAGTGCATTTCTGGAAAATTAGGATGTTCAAAATAGTTCACCTTGTGGTAATTCCTAACTAGAGGAAAAGTTTTAAAGTTTTATAGGCAACCATGGGCAAGGTTCAGGTAGGACTAGCTGCTATAGATATTAACTTATTTTGTACTCCTTGATAGCAGCATGGGTGTCAACACGTATAAAAAAATAAGACTATGCATATTTTAATATCATTTTGGACTAGGACAAAGGCATATTTTTAACTTATCAAATGTTTCCTCCATTCTCTTCTGTTCAAGTATCTATGTAGTGTTATATATATGAATAAATGAATGCCTTAGAACAATCTTAGTGGCGTTTTGCCTATGTGGGATCTCGGTAAAGAAAGAATTCATCACTAGGTCTATAGATTTTGGTTAAGTTTGAAGGCTCTTTTGCATCATAATTTTTATTTTCAATTGTATTCTGATAAAATTAACTCTGGATTTTTGCTCTTGAGGATTTTGATAGAAGTAAAACATGAACAGTTACAATCATGTTTTGATCTAAATGCAGAATCTGAAATTTGAAAGGTATAAGCAGTCTCTAATTGTTCTTTCCTTTAAAATCTTAGGCTGTTTGTAAAATATACACATTTAGTATTAATTAACTCTAATTTTGCCCCGGGGGAAAAAAAACTTGATATTAAATTTTTAAGGCCCCTAAAATGATAAATATACAGTTTACTATAGCCTTGCTTTATTTGTCAATGGAGAATGACTGTAGGTTCCTTGTGGTCTTTTATTTCCAAATATTCATGATTTGTGTTTGCTTCGCCTTGTTCTTAATCAGTGTGCTTGACTTTATGCAGTCTGCAGTTCTTTATGTCCTCATTTGATAGGAAGTTGTTCAATAATGTCACAACCTTTATCAGTTGTGGCAGATTGCCCGGATATATAATGTAATGTTATGAACAGACAGAATCTAGTTCTGGAAGGTCAGTGAATAGGTCTCCTCACTGATGTCAGTGCTGTACAGTGGCTTGTTCAAAAACACATATTAGTGAATGCCAGTAATTCAATAATTAATCTACATAAATAGTTTAAGGAGATATCAAAGTAGAAGGATGAACTGCAGGGCCAACATTAATTGTGGCACAAAGTGTCATTAATTGTGTGTTGCTTAATGTCATGTATTCTTGAACTTGATTTTTCTCTTGAAAAGTATAAATTGTAATGTCAGAGACTCTATGGTTTATTAATTAAGAGACATACTTTTAAAAAATTATATGCAATTAGCAGTTCTAATCCTTTACTATTTGCAGAGTAATTATTCTAAGTATTTTATTAGTCTATATAGAAAGGAACAAAAAATTGCTGTTTATTAGTTCATGTGCTGTTGGTGTCAGAATCTTTAATCTTACTTTATATGATTAGATGTTACTGTATCATATACAATTAATAATATCAGCAAGGCTAATAAGGTACTTACTAAAGTTGCTCCTCCATCTGTGCATCTGAAGATTGCCTATAAACAGAACCTAGTAAAAGTAATAGTCAAAATGTGATACCTAATCTATTAATGCCTATTAATATAATTCATGAATATCAGCACTTTTAAGAAATCTTTTAATATCTGTTCATATTAGTTTGTTTCTTTGTTTGTTACTCAAGTGTAGCTCATGACAAGATGTAGCCTCGTCTGTTAGAGCATTGTCAAATTATTCCATCCTCCTCCCTACCTGCATTCATTGTCCTATTGCTAGAGTGAGCTCTTGAAATGAAGGATCGTATGTATAAATGTGTATGTAAATGTATATTACAGTGTACAACTAGGGAAAAGTTTGAGCAAATGGTGTAACGTTTTTATTATATAAAAGTTGAGATTCAGGAGGTAAGGGATTTTTTTGGTTAATACTTTCTCTTGACTGATCACATTAAAACAAAAAAAGTCAGGTAAGTCTGAGATAAGTTTCAAGTGAATGAGGTACCAAAAGACAAAAGCTATCCACTAGCACAGGGATAAATCAGTAGTTTAGATGGTACATATACAATATAATAGATTATTTAGTTTCTTTTATTTTGGCTGTCTATATGCGAAAAGCATTCCCGTTTCGTACATGAAATAAATTGTTTCTGCCATTCCTGGAGCACTGGCATGGTAGATAAAATATAAGTGGTGGTTTTCTTCAAGAATTTCTGGCAATGTGAGGAAAATTGTAGTAATCTTGAACTACTGGATATGGACTAGGAAATTATCAAACCTAAGTGGGAAAAAAGAGGTCAGGCTTCATTTTCACAGAAAACTTTATTTAAGTGGTGTCCTTATCAGTGAAATTGTATTTAACAGTTCTTTTTTTCCTGGGTACTGTTGGATGTATTATCAAATAAATTTTTGTAATGCCATTAAGGTTTTATTAACTTCTGTTTAACCTAGAAATTTTTTAACTGAACAATACAAATCAATATAATAAAGTGTCTTTGTAGGCAGCCCAAATGAGAGCTCTCATATACTTTGATAAGAAATACATATACTTCTCCCATTGCTCCTTTTACCTATAATTTTTTACATCTTTTATCATTTACAGCAAATTTTATTTCCACTCTAGTGACTGATAAATATCATACATTTCTAATCAAATGAAGCAAATGACAAATAACAAATGGTTCATACCATTTTATGTAGTTGAAATTAATTGTGATTTCCTGGATATCAAAACTCCTTTGTGCCTTCAGCACTTTTAGTTGGCTGCTCTTGAAATGCCACTTAATTTACTTCAACAGTTATGATCAAATGCCTTCTAACTCTTACAAAGCAGAAAAAAAACCCCAACTCTCTGATAGATTCTCTGTGCATTTGGAGTGCTGCAAAGAAATGAAATATTAATGAAGTACGGTGAATAACTTATCAACTCCTTGGTGGAATTTCATTTTTTTTAATCCACTTTCATCATTAGAAGAATTGCAGTTGTTTTGGTTTTTTTAAATGGTAGCCAGAAATGTAGAAAAAAAATAATTGATTCTGGACGTGCATCAACCCCCACAGAGCAATTTCAGGTATATGTGGGTACGTACAGGTAGGGCTTTGTTATCCAGTACAGAGCTATGGGCTCTCTGCCCCAGTTTAGCCTTAAATGACTGAAGTACAGGCTGCCAGAGCACCTGCATAATTGCAAGTGAATTAAACGGATATAATGAGTTAGTGTCAGTCTTAACCTAAACATGTCTGTAAAAGCCATAGTTACTTTGATTTTTAAAATTTAATCAGTGATAAATACTGTGTCAGCTTTGAAAGCTTATTAAAGTCTGACATTTGCACAGACATTTATGCAGTGAGGGTAATTCAGTATGAATTAACTATGTCTAACTGTATGAAATGTTCCAGCTCTTCCAGGGTTCCTTCTTTGCAACGGCAGTAGTGCAACTTTCTTAGAAAGTATATGCTTTGGTTTGATTATGTCTTCATAAGTAAGCTGACTGGGATTGCTCCAAACTGAATGACCAAAGAGTACTTAATGAAGGTTGTTTTGGACGATGCTCTGCTTTGCCAATAAGAAAAGCGATTCTTTAAGACACACAAGTCTTTTTTTGTGGTGTTATGTCCTTTCACATGCTGCATGTCCTGTCAACTCCTTAAAAAGAAAGGTGAGAGTGAGTAGATATTGGATGAAGACTCAAGAAGTCTAGATTCAGTTCCCATCTCGGCTGCAGATTTCATGCATCCTGTACAGTCTTATTTCATCTGTTTGTGACTTGGTACTGCATCTGTAGACAGGTGAAGAGCTAGAATGTGGCATGCAGTCGGATACCTTGGGAAGCTGGCTGGTTTCCTCCAGCTTCTTCCATCTGAATGTATTCTTATGCTTTGACTCAAAGACATGGAACTGGAAAAAACTCAGAGGAGAGAGCCGTAATGACCTGGTTTAGTCTGGTGGGCAACATGTTTTACAAGAGGAAAACAGATTATGAGAGAGGTGGAATTAAAATTTCGAGTCTAGATGTGTCTGTCCAGCTCTTAGGTGCTGAGTTACCCTGTATAAGAAACATCTAAACTATAGATCCTGCATCCACTCTGCAGGAAAAAAGAATAGGAACTGCCCCTGCTCACTCCAGCTCTCTCTCTCTCTGCTGGTTCCTCTCAGAAGGTAGGCAGAGGATTGACTTACCTGCATTTCTGAAGGGTCCACAGCCCTTCCTCCCAGAACTCACTAGAAGTCTTCCACGTAAGCAGAATGCAGACATGCTCCCTCTGATGAGGGAGGCTTGTAAATGGATCTGTATGGCAGGAGTCGGCAAGTACGTTGTATCATATGGTGCACCGTGCTTGTCTTATGAGATGTCCATCTGTTATGGGATGAGTAGTGCTTGCGTTTAGTTCATATTTTTGCTAGCACCTATTCTGTTTCATGGCTGTATGTGTGTGCCTCATTTGACAACACACAGTCCCATTCCACTCCCCTCTATCAGATGAGCAGTGGACCATCACCTTGTTACGGGGAATTCCTGCGATTTGGTTCTGTGGGGCCAGTGTCCGCTCTTCAGAAGAGATTATTTACCCACTTTAGGCTATGATAGTGCACAACTAAAGCCTTGCTAAAAGCTCAGTATTTATATTCAAATTAAAATGAACATTGTCAACAAAGAAGCGGTGCCTCTGATTTCCTGAGTGTCCCCCTTCCCTCCCAGAAGGTCCACAATGGGCACGAGTTCTATTGGCCTCAAAAAATAGTGATTGAAGGCTGCTCACAACCTTGCATTTTTCACCAAATAGCAAGCCGCTGGAGTAGCATTAAATTGTAACCTTGAAGTTATCAAATGAAAAGCCTAATTCATGTGTGAAAATCTCATTGCTTGTGGGTGAGTGAGACTCAATGAAAGTTTCAGTAAACGAAGCTGCAGTAGAAGCAGTATCTGCTAAGGAAGAGTCACGAAACCACTCTAATTTTAATTATAGAATTTTACCCTCTTGCCCTTTGCCATTCATCACAGGGAGATGTGTTTTGTTTTAATAAATTGAGCTTTGGGAGAAAACTCACTAAGGATAATAAGCTAAATGCTCAAATATATTAGAGGGGTAATTTCCCTTGTATCATCACCATTAAACAAATGAGGAAGTATGTCAAGTATTTCCCATATTATGTTTTTACTACCCTGCAGAGTAAGAAAGACATGATATCAATGAACTATGAAAAAGATAAAAAAGAAATATGAGAATAGTATGTATTTCCTTTGAGTGCATTGAGAAGATAACTTTGAGTGGGGTGCTGGTGGTTTTTGTTTTGCTGTTACATTATTTTCCCTTCTTTTTTTTTTCTCGTTTTCCATGTACTACAATGTTAAATGGTAAGAAAATTAATAATTATATTATTTTACACAGAAAGAAACATACAGTATGCAGGGGCAAAGAGCTTGAGTTTCTGAAAGTAACTCTGAAGGAAAACTTTTTGTTTATTGAAAGTCAACTGCTTCACTTTGGTTTCTAGGAAATTTGAATCCATTTACTTAGAAAAATAATGAAACTTAAATATTTTGTAGCAAGTTTCTGAATATTTTATAGCAACCAATCTTGTTCCAGCCAATACATTTAATCTGATTCAGCCAGAAGCCTCTTCTTAGCCCAGTGCCTTGGCTATCTACATAACTAGATTCATTATGCTGATCAGTCACCAAAGGCCAACCTACTTAATCCTAATTATTGGATTATTTTACTTTTAAGTCTTTTCAGTAGAAGACTTTTATAATTAGTTTTCTGAACTGTGCCTAAGAACTCTCTTTTTTTGTGGCCAGGGATCAGACAATGAGGCAGGGAAAGTCTTATTTCCAAACTTATCCAATGACTGATAATGAATCAGCAGTGACTTTCATCACTGGTTTCAAATGCAACCCGGTTTATTCCAGCTCTTTGCTGGTAATAGTATTGGCAAACTGTTTTAGCTTCCCAGTAACTGAGTAAATTTTAAATTAAAAGCAAACAAGTACTATCAATCTGAATATATTCTACAGTCTGTTAATACTTGAACTCTTCTACTGTAGGTCTTCAGTGGCTCAACTGTTACTAGTCTTTGAGAAGTGAATCTCATGGCTACTACCTGTTTCTCCTGGCCTTTGTGCTCTGGGGTGCTTTCCTCTTTGCTGTCTGTCCTCCCCCACTCTTGCTGCGGTCTTTAATTGCACCTTCTTCCCAAATGTTTGTACCCTCCCTCCTGCCAGCTCATGTCCTCCTGCTCTTCAGATCTTCCATGGTGGCTTTTCCATCCATTCTCCTGCTGGCCCTGAGTACATGAAGCTGTGTTCTCTGTAGCTGGCACAGAGACTGAACAGTTTTCAGTGGTCGATGCACCTTATCAGATGGGATGTTAGGAGAAATAGTATCTTCATATAGAAGATGAAGACTAATAGAAACCTCTTCTGGCCAGAGAGTTAAATTCAGTTAGTATGTAATGTGTATTTAAGAGGAGAGAATGTACTTCTTGCAAATATGTAAAATATTGAGACTCTGAAAGGACTTCCTTTTTTTCTCTCTCCCTTTCCACTTTTTTTCCTAATCCAGTAAAAATTCTTGACAATTTCTTTTTTGGCATGCAAAAATCAAGATGATCTAGTCAGGATATGAATTTACACAGGGATGTTGAAAATAGCTCTGCCCACTGGAATGTAGGAGGAGCTGTTCAGATTTGCTCTCTTTTTCATTGCTGTAACCATTTGCTGCTATCATTAGAGAGAGACTGCTGGTCCACTGTTCCACCAAACAGGTCCCTCTCCTGAAAAGGGAAAGTGCCTTAATATAAATAACTCTGTACATTAAGTCATTGCATCCATGACTGGTGGAAGAGGCATGGAGGAGGCCGTGCATATCTCCCTTTTTCTGACTGTTCAGTTCAATGAAAGCTTAAAATACTTAGTTAATAAAATTAACTGTGGTGCCCCCTGGGAATTTTAGTCTGAGTAACAGATGGTATTGTTTTCTTTTCTAACTAAGTCTAGAGAAAGAAAAAAAAAAGAATATTTAATTGCATCTTCTATGAAGCCCCACAGCAGTGGTT
>NW_010299076.1:116401-119731 GCF_000700745.2 Antrostomus carolinensis | reverse complement strand
CAGTTAAATGTTTTGGGTCACAACTGAGTTTTTGGCATATGTTGAAAAGGTAAAAACTTTCAAATTGGCTCTCTGCTTTCTACCATGAGATACCAGTAATCTGTTGAAATTTGCTAATTCAGTGAATACTAAACAGAATATGCTCTGACTAGTGTTCTTATTCTGTTAAGTTTTATAAACTGTGTTTCATTGTTTTAAGTGTGAGTGGCATAATGTCATACTCCATCAACTACTTTTACAAAGGGAATTTTGCTGCATCTCAGAATTTTTCTCCTTTAGCTTACTCATGCAGTCAGTTTAGATTTTAATAAAAGTTACTAGCTTTCTAGCATCAGATAATTTCAGTGCTCTTATAACACACATCAGTCTATCCACATGAGGTACAAGGCACACTGAAAAAGCAAAGTAGCTTATGCTGTTCCTCATTTGTACCTTCACAAGGTAGAATGACATAAAATATCTCTTTCCAGGGCAGTGAATCCAACATCTTCCAGGTGGAAGAAACATTTCTTATAAGCAGTTTTTAGTTCGCATTAATATTTTAGTCAAGGTACTGTTTAGAACATCCTTTAGTTTACCTATAGTGTTGATTTTTTAGCCTAAATCATGGTGCATGCAGTTGTGAAAATTATAGGTAAACTATAGGATCCTCAAGATAGGATATTGAGCTCTGGAATTTTTACAAAAAAATAAGAAGAACATAGATAAGCATTTAATGTTCATTTTAGTACAGCCAAATGTAATTGCATATATTTATTGTAAAAGCAGATTATAAATTCAGTTTTTTCTATGATATTCCAAATTCCAGTACAATGGCTCTTTTCTTACAGTTATTTACCACAGAAAAAGCTTTGTGGTACTTACTTGGCTGACATAGCAAACGCTCTTTAAATAGTTCAAAGTATTGAATATGGCTACAAGAATAATGATTTGGTGCCAGAAGGTCTGAGAAATAGGTGTAGTCAGTGAAGAAAAGGTAAGTCACAGAAGTCAAGGAAAATTGTCTTGGTTTTATTAAACCTGTCAGATTTTCTCTATTGAAATAAATGTTAACTGTGTTCTGCAAATAGTCCTTGCTAGGCTGCAGTGAAGGAATCCGATATTTCAGTCTGACTTTTATAATTTAAATAATGATAGTTTTTCAGTGCCCTTCTCTCCATGTCTAGTGCCTTCTTGCACATAATCAGTAGATAATGTAACTTACCTTTTTTAGCAATCTGGCATGTGGTACAATTGAAAATTCACTCTCCTCGCTGAATGAAATGAGATTTGCCAGCACTGTGTTATAGATCTAGGTGACTGTGTTTATCCCAACACATCTGTCATTTCCGAGTGAGACTCAGTAGTTTTTTTAAAATAGTTTCTATCAGGTATGCACTCCAGACCCAGTTCTACACAAGCCCTTTCTCCAGCCTTCTCATTGCTCACAGTGGCATTTCTTTCAGAGGAAGATTCTGTGTGAGAGATTTTAGAATCACACCTTCTATTTTTAATTTACATACTAATGCCCACAATTAGGCTGACAGCAATGACAGTTGTATAGTTCATAAACTAAACAAATAGCTGCAGTTCGTGTCAAACTAACTTTATAAAGCAAATCCTGGTATTCTGTGGACATTTTCCACTGTCTGTGTAGGAAATCCCAATTAATTTACCTCAACTGTTAAAGCTGAATCCCTTACAACTCTTACATAGCATAGGAATTTCTCTCTTTTCATTTCTCTTTACTGGCCCTGGAAAACGATGAAACAGTAATGAGGTCTGCATGGTGATGCACTTTTTCTTAATTCAATAGTGATTTCCTTTTTGTTTGTCTTGTAGAAATTCAGCATAGGAGATTATAGCTGGGATTCTGGGCGGACATAGTTACACTTGTATTACTAGAATTACTGGAGCTGTGTTGACTTCTAGCATATAAGGGTCTTGGCTCTTGTTTTGGCCATATATTTGTGAAATCTATATGATTAACATACTCATGAAATTCAATATTCACTGGCTTTATTATGCAGCCACTTTAATAGTCCACAGCAGAAAATACTCAAACGATTATTTTTAAGTCTGCTTAATCTGTCATGGTGACAAGCACAGATTTTAAGATTAGTTATAAATATATAAAGAGCATAGATGAATCAAATGTGGAATAGTCTGACTTCGGTGCATTACATGTGACTGATTTTCACTGATGGTTCTGTAGATACCTGATTACTCACTAATTATTTGATTTCAGTGTATTGTCAAAACAGCCATACATGGGTACAATATAACCTTATATGCATGGACACGTATACCTACATTCATACATACATGTTTTAATCTGCATTTGTCTGGTTAAGATCTGCAGTACTATTAAATGACAAGTAGAAGGAGAGGTTTGTTTTTTCATAAGGACATTCTTTTTCTTTCCCCCTCTGTTTTTTTTTTTTTAATTGTATGTGTTCACATATTGCCTATCCCTGCCAGCTGCAAGTTGCCTTTCCCCATGTGAGGTCAGGAAGATCCTCTGTTCTGTTTTGTCTCAGGCTGAGCACCTTTCCTCTGCTTCCCACATCTAACAGCTGAAACAAGGACTCTGCCGCAGGATAATCTCTGTTCTGATGTTTAGCAGGGAGCAGCTGTCACCTTCCCATTGAGACCAAGATCTGCCATCTGATCTTTTTGACGTATGTGCCCATGTTTCCTATGCAGGTGGAGAAATGATTAGATTGCCTGGCAGGGCTCTCCAGTTGCATCTGGGACACGCAGGCACATATTGCCATCTAGAGGGCAGAGTTCCTTCCCTTCCCACGGGAATACCTGTCATAACTGCTGCCCTTCCATCACATCTGGTGACAGTGCTCATTCAGCTTTGCCATTCATGCATTTTCCTATTCCTCTTCTGGTTGGTTTCTATGTTGTTGTTGTTGTTGTTGTTGTTGTTGTTATTATTATTTAGGAGAAGAGAAACGCTCAATTAGTAATGTCAACTGTTTCCCTTCAATAAACCTGCACGTTTCCTTGTTGTCTTCAGTCAGTCAAATGGTCTCTTCCTCCACAGTAATCCTTCTGATTTTAAATACTCTGGGTCTTAATGTTTAAGTTCTTTAGGAAAAAGTTCTTTTAAAAAGAGGAAGCAAGTAGGACCTAGGTTTGTCATTCGACTTTATGGTAAACTGTAGGAAAAAGAGTACTTACAAATTGGTTACTTTGCTAGACGAAGTCCTCTGTGAAGTTATTGCAGCAACAGTTTCAGGTCAGCTGAAGAAATGGATCTGAGGGTTTCACATCACATCAGACCATAGTGTGTTTAGACAGAAGAAGCTAAAAGCTTCTTTTCTTGTACTGAATCTCCTG
>NW_010299076.1:112689-116391 GCF_000700745.2 Antrostomus carolinensis | reverse complement strand
ATACTTGGTTAGCATTTTCCTTCACAGTTTAGGGTAAGCTGTAAATGAGCGGACACAAGCTTTTCAGTGAAGAGGTCATATGGCTGAAACAGCTCAAGTTCCTCCTTACTTGCCTCCTACTAGCTCCTTCTTTCTCTTCTTTTAAACCTTATAGAGTTTGCTTCTTTAGACCTTAGACATGTGCCAGAGAAAAGCTTCTTGCCTTCTCTTTGATAATTTCCTTCAGTTCTGTATTGCATTTGATGTCATTATACTTCAACTGCTATTACCAGTAGTGACAATTGTAATATTCTTTTTCTTAAGTAAGCAATGAATGTTCTTTCTGTAACCTTAAATCTGATCTGTATCATCACAAAAACGATTTTGTTAGACATTGTACTAATGTCTACCAGTGCTACACAGAGATAGCTGTTCCATACATACATTAATTTGATTAAATTAAGGTAGGATGAGTGAAACAGAGAAAGAAACCGTGTTACAAGCTTCCTAAACAATATAGTCTTTTTATATAGTGCCATGCAAGATAGTTCAGGTAGCAGAAGCAGAGTAGCTGCATGGCATAGTTTTCATTTGAACTAATTAACTCTTCTTGAAATCCAGGGTATTAGCCCCAGTAGAACAACACATTAGCAACCCGAGTCAGCTTTAGTGGATCTTTGCAGAGCTGCTTGGTGTAGCTGTTGACATAACTTCACTGCTAAGGAAACAACTTGTGTCTTCCTCTTGGCTCCTCTTGGTGTGGCAGAATATATATACATATATATATTGTAAAAAAGAACTTGCTAGTATTAGGCAAAAACTGCATTTTTCACAGAGAAATTGAATACAAATAAGAGAAGAGAAATTCTCATGTTTTTAAGCAGCTGATTTGCCCTGCTAGTGACCTCTGCCAAGCAGGAATATTTCCCAATTGCAGGCTGATCTGACAGAGCAGTAATGTGATCGATCCTAGGTATATATTACATTGCATAGTATTTCATACATTGATTTATTTTTGTTCTTTTCTCTGCATTTTCCCTTTAGGCCAATCAATTAATCACTGATTCTGCTCTTGAACAGCAGCTTGGAATAAGATAACAGCAATGTTTCCTCATGCTTGGTACTGATGTTAGTGCATTGGGCTATCTGTTGTGAAATTTGGACGTGTGAAGGTGGGTGCAGTTCCGGTGGCTGCACTCGAGTTGTGCTTACTTAAGTGTGATGCGAATTTGGCTCATTGTATACATCAGAGCCAGGCTGTCAGGCTGCTGCTGCTGCTGTGCTTTTCACCTCTGAATCCCATCAGCCTTGACTTAATGTATGTTCCATATGAGACTATTATTGTCATCCAAAGATTGTTTTTTTAACAACTTTTACAGTTTGCTCCATTCTCCCAAACTGTGTAGTCTAAGGCTTTTCTTGGACCTCCTAGGGATGTAGTTTACCAACAAATGTAAATACAAAGAACAAAATCTGAGATAAATTTTATATGCTGAATCGTATCATAGAATCATAGAATGATTTGGGTTGGAAGGGACCTTAAAGATCATCCAGTTCCTTGCTCAGATCATGAGCAGGGACACCTTCCAGTAGCCTCATCCAACCTGGCTTTGAAAACTTCCAGGAAGGGGGTAATCTGGGATAAATCTTATATGCAGAAGAGACAGGTTAAATAAATAATTGGAAAGTATTTAGTATTGCACTGTAACACTTAATATATAATCAAAATAGTATTTACTTTCCCTGTAGCTGGATTTAATGTATATGTTTCTGTACAGCTTCATATTTTCTAGAAACATTTTCTATTTTCAGTACAAAGCTGTAAAATTATCCAAGTGAAAAAATGCCTCTGGCACATCTCTGTTGTTTGTTTGTAGGGAAAAGCCTACCCAACAGGCCTATCTTTTAGCTTGGTGTTACAGGATACATTCTTGTTCTGGCGGATGACTTCCTTAGGTCTATCACTATTAATTTAGGGTCTGAAGATATAGCCTGTTGCAATTATATGTGTGCCTTAGCCATCAGTGCACTGTAACAAGAGCAGATCAGTAGAGCCATAGAGTTGGTGTAAGGACCTAATGTACACATTATATATGTTTTGAGGAGTTTACCTTGGCCTAGCTCTAGTTAAGCCCAGCAGTGACTGGAGTTCCTCTTCCAATTTCATGTAAAAGAAACCTAGTGCATTGGCTCCAGAGCCACATTGCCTTGTGAATGGTAGCCTGCTCAGTGGGGTGATCAGAAAAATCACTTGAGAAGGACGCTCACTGCTCATCCAAGCCCAAAAGCCAACATAGATGCAGCTGATGTCATCTAGTATAATAGGAGGAATTTCATATCACTAGTTAGGATAGCAGTTGAGTACTGCCACATCAGACAGTTTGTAAGGGATCCTCATACCTCTACATCCATCTTCTCTGGAGTGAGCAGAGGCTGCAGGGCAGAAAAAAACAGACTCAACTCCAAACTGTTCAAGCTTTTAAAAGAGACAGAATTTGGGGTCTGGATTGTTGTTCTTTTGAGCAAATTACAATTACTCTGCAAGTTCACTATTCCACTGTAAAAGATTAAAAATAAAATTAATCAGAACTTTTAATTTAACAAATGTCAGTGCAAAAATCAACCTACTTTGTATTGCTATGTGGAGTGAGGGGCACTGTTTGCTACTTATTGTGCCTATAAAACAAAATAGAAAAATGTTCAAAGCTTTCAGGAGAAGCAAGGTGATGTTTGCAAGTAGAGTTTTATTTCAGTTAGCAAGAAGTGAACAATAATTTTGTGATTCAGTTATTAGAAACTAGCTATTGGCTACAGAACAATTGCTGCACGTATATGGCATTTGATCCTGTTCATAATCCAGTGCACCAATACCTGTTCTGCTTCGCTTTGCTTCACAACTCCTTAGCTGGAAGGGAGAGAAATAAGTGAAGCCATCAAAAGAAGTTCATTTTGAAATACCCAGGGCAGTTGACTTACGGCTGACTTCTGATGAAGAAAGTGAAATTGCAGGATACATTGCCTTCAGAAATAACTCAATGTTCCCATGTAGTTAAAAACAGAAACTTGTTATAAATTTATGTTATGAATTGTGAAACAGTTGACATTAATAGCTTATTGTGGTGGAAACCTTTTAACTCCAAGTCTTTAAAGGGATAGAGTAAAATGATTCATTGTAGGAGAAGGAAAATAGTGTATTTTATATTTTATTACATTTAAAAACATTTTGTGAGAATATCAATTGTAACATCGTGTGGTACTTTAAATCTATTGCATAGTATATCAAAGAAAAGTCATTCTTTTTTTCAGAATTCAAATAAAAATAAGCTCAAGGGATATTTTTAAAAGGGAAAACCAGTTGTATGTTTTTTCCTATTTTATAAAGATTCATACATGTTTCTTTGGAGAAGAAAAAATCAGACTTTCCCACTTAAAGAATCACTGGGTAACAGGGAACTGATATGAGTTTCCCATCACACAGTGAATGTGACATTTAAGCGTATGGGATCAGTGTTTCCCAGGCTGTCAGTTTAAATAACTTTATTTCATAATTATATTTGTTTGAATTAAATGAAAAATCTTAGGATAAATAATTGGGAAAAAATATTTCTTGATAAAAATTCAGCATCTGCTTTCTCTGAAGACAGAGCAAAACATCTGTTGTTTCACCTTCCAGTGAGAGCCAAAATAACTGTGTAGGGGAGACAATTAATAGTATTGTTAAGT
>NW_010299076.1:76631-112649 GCF_000700745.2 Antrostomus carolinensis | reverse complement strand
AAGTTTTGAATCTTCTCTTGCTATCATCAACCCTAAGCACCCTCAATCGCTTAGTTTCCCAGGGGAAGGGAGTGGGGAGGAGTTTGGCGTTGGTCTTCCTTGAAGATAGTGCCAAATGTAGTTCCAAATTTCAGCTGTTTACTGTGATCACTCTATGATTTAATAACAGCCCTTCAGTTCAGGTGCATGGAGCAGTTGAGAGAAATACCAGTTATGGCATTAGGGCCATTTTTGGATTGACCTATGAAATTGTATTTCATGGTCATTCCAATGATATTAGAAAAAACATATTAAAGCCAATTTAAAGGAGAAGAGCTGCTCTTGGTAAATAGAATTTCTAGAAATTAAAAAATATTTTCCTTTATATATATATATGTGTAATCCTTGGCTTCCTGATACTTAATTTCAAGGCTTTCTACTTAATTCCGTTGACTATAATTTTTAATTTCTTAGTTTTTAAAGAAAAATAAGTCACATTTTTTTCTAATTAATTAGATCCTAAAATTACATTCTGTTACTGAATTGAATATTTCAGTGTGACCTGCCAAAATTTGAGAAGGTAAATTAAATTTGATAAAAGGAAAAACTAAATTCTTGAATTTCAACTTTTGAAGAAAATGAGCTTAAGGCCTTTGTATTTTATTCCCGTACTTAGATGTTGAGGTGTGTTCTGTAAAGACAAACTATTTGTCTCTTGGGCTTCTTTTTGTATACTCGCTTCCCAGCTCCATGAATCAGTAGTAATATTGCCTGTATTTACTATGAACATCTCAGCTAGGCAAGTGGGGAAAAATAAGAAATGGGTTCTGCTGGAATAAAGGTGCCCAAAGATTAATTTTCATACATAGATCTGAAATGCCCCGTTCTTTTCAAACTCTACATTAGATTAACCTTGAAGTTGAGTATGCTACTCAGGAAGGTGTGGATAATGAAATCACAGAAAATAGGAAACTGCACTGTGTCACTTACCTCATGGTCAAAACTGCAAAGGTTTGAAGGATAACTTATTTAAAGTAAATTCTAAAGTTGCCTTTCTTATTGCTTAAAAAACTTTCCTTAAGGTGTATAAGTTTTCCTCAAGATGTGAATTTAAAAAACAAAACCAAAACTTCTGTTTTGTGGTTAGGCAACTGAATTTTTTAGAAAGTGGTTGCCATATGCATCATTTCAGAAGGACCCAAAGCCCTGGAAATATTTGTGCTGGTTTCAGTGTCACTTTTAAATTTGATCAAAATCTTATACAAAATATTTCCTTTCAAATTAAAGCAAATATTTTCTTTGAAAATGGCTGCACTGAGAGTTTTTTATTGCACTTCAGCATTGGATATATAGATAGTCAATGGTTTGCAACTAGACTTTACTAATTTCAAATAATTAGTATTTCAAAGAATTAGAATTTTCCCTGAAGAGTTTGGTCTTTTTGCAAGAAAAATTGAAACAAATATGTTAAATTAATTTAACAAATATGTTAAATTAAGAGTTTTCAATGCAAAGATATTTATGTATGTGTTAAATACTAGTGGATATTAAACACAAAATGCCCTTTAAGATTAATCAGCTCCACACCACTTGCCTTTATCTGCCTGCGTTAATTGTAAGAATCTTAGTTTCACAATTTCACGATCTCATCCTTTTTTAATGGACCAGAGATTTTATTTTTAGTTCTTTGATAGAGGAAATATCTGCCTGTTAATATTACATGGGGAAGCACAATAAGTCTGTCAGAGTGAAATGCTCAGTTCTTAAGGGAGAACAGTTCTATAAGGGGGAAAATCACTGAAAAAAAGAGGTAAAAAAAAAAGAAGATGGAACAGCTGCCTCTGATTCACAGTTTGCAAGGGGAAGGGCCACTGAGTGTAAATATTGGAAAATCAGAAAATAAACAGATTTTACAACACGCACACACTGTTCCTTGCATAAAAATTCAGTCGTGTATCTTCCATTTGCGTGATGGCATTGTGGCCTGTGCCACTGTGCCTGGGTGCACGCTCCTCGGGACCTGCCCCGTGCTGTTAGAACGGCGGCAGCTTTGGGAAAGGTAAATGAGGTTCCGTGCTCCTCCTTCCTGACTGCCCAGCTCCCTGTTGCTGTATGTTGGGGTTGGCATCCCATGGCTTCATGGGTCTGCCTGACTGTGAGGGAGAGGGCTTTCTCTTGTCGTTTAACCCCTCATTTAATAGCAGCTGCTTCTGTTTAGCCAGCCTAGGAGTATTGTTTGTGGTCTCTGTGCAAAGCAACCTGTCCCACTGAGGCACGCAGCTCAGCGCTTTGTTCAGAGGATGAGTGATAAAAATAGGAGCCTTGCTGGGACTTCCCATGCTTGTACTTCTATGCTTTATCAAGTGTATATGCATTATATAGACTGTTGCGTAGTGTGTACGTCCTTAACACACAGCTTTATACCAATTCTCTCTGCTTATTTAGATCTCTTTTCCTCAAAAAATGTTTTATATGGGATCATTTGGAAGAATTTTTTTGGGAAAAAAAAAGGCATCATCCATAATTTTAACCTATTTGTTTAAAGGCCTGTACTGACAGCGCTTTACCTGTGGATATATTGTAAGTCTATTATATTCTCTGTAAATAATGTTAGAATTTGCTGGTTTCTGCAATTTGCATGCAGGTAAACATACAAAGCTATTATTGATATATCTGTTTGTAGCCTAGATATTTATTTGCTGGAAGATAAGCCTAGGCTTATAATGCAGTCTGTTTTGCTAGGTCTATTCCTGACCTTCTCTTTAAAATGTCAACTCCAAACATTTCTGTGGTGTCAGAAGGGAAAATGTTGAACGTTTTAAAGGCTCATAATTCTGAACTACTTTAGAGCTAACAAAAATTAAAAAGGCAAATATTTCCGTTTTTGAACCAGTTAAAAATTTCTAGCCCCAACTTCGGAAAATTTTTTTTTAAAAAACATAAACCCCAACATATTTCACAGAGGAATTCCCAGTCATTTTTAGGAGACAGTCTCAGCAGCAGTGTATGAATCGCATTTGATTTTGGTTTGTTTGATTCAACTCCTGAAGTTCATATGTTTATCCAATATAAGTAGATTTGAAGGATTAAATTCTAGTTATCCCCTTCTTTCAAAAAGGAGGCTTCATCATGTATGTCGAGCACCCGTTGTTTCTTTTCATGGGAACTGGGAAACACTCGATAGACAGGAAAAGAGCTCTGTGGCTGTGTACCCTGTACGGGACCTTGAGTGGGAGTCTCTCCCTGCAATCTGCTGCAGATCTGCAGATAAACAAGTTCTGTTTTCTGATCTCTGGCAGCATGAAATCCATACAATTTTTAAAGCTCTTACATAATTTCCGGTGTACAGTCGTGTTTAAATACATGAATCAGCTCATCAGTAGTTGGTAAAACAACATATGCAGCTGCACAGACTTTGGGCTGCTTTTTGTTCAGAACATTTAAACCCAAGTTTTTATGTAATCTTGAGTGGTTAGCTTTCTGATTTTGAATAAGTATCTTCTGATTTCTAGCATTTATTAGAAGGCGGTGGCTATACTGCTCTCTAGGAGGCTACAAACCCATTTTGTTGGTAACACTGCTACAGCATAACATGGCCTGTCAGATGGACTGCTTTTGAGATCTGCTGGTGGACTGTTTTAATGTCACTATGTTTATTTGTCCGTAAATAATTTAAAATGTATTACTGAAATTTTGAATTGCAAGAATGATCCCTACCAGGTCTGCCCAGTAAAGTTTAATATGGCCATTTTATAGATAGAATTATAATTAACACTTCTATTTTATTATTTGACATCACATATATGTTGCTTTCGTGTCATGTTTTACCTAAATGTGAATTGAACAGTGGCTGAGTATTTCAGATAAAATATGTCAAATGTTTTAAGTGTGGTTAAAGAGAATAGGCTATTTTATTATGCTAAAAAAATTTGGAAAATTATGCAATTGAGAAGGCTAAGGGCCCGTGTGTCTTGAAGCAAAGATGAGAAGCATGACTGTCATCATATCACTAATTTGTCCTTTTTGTTTTTTTCCCCCCATCTCTTTGAGGTAGAAGAAATAGTTAAGACTGGGACATTTGAAAAAGCACACATTAATAGTTTGCTAAGTATTAGTCTGCTAAGGTGACTGCTTACTTCATCAGTACCTTGTGTTCTCAGTCTCAGTTACTGTCCTGCAGATGGGAGATCAGGGAGCAGAGCTTTGGCACAAGGGCTGCAGTTCAGCAGGGAGATGCTCCAGTGTTGCTCTATTGTGAAAAGCATAAAGCAGGAGTTGGAAGCATCCAAATGTTGGCAGGCAGGTCATGACATGCAGTTCCCATTTTACTTCTAGAAAAGAGCTGTCTATAGCAATATAAAAAGGCACTGGAAAGTGGCCAGTGGAAACGCTTTCGTAATACTAGAGTTAAATTAAGTTTTTTCTTACTATAATTATGTTGATTTTAAAAACACAAATGTAATTTTCTGTACTTCTAACCAGCAGAAGTATACCATTAAACTTTTATCAGACATTTTTTTGGGTTAGTCTGTTAAAGGACAAATTTTCCATGTGTAACATGGACAGAATAATACAAAGTTTCCTGCAACCAAAGACATGGAGATGTTCAAGCACTAAACTCTTCCCAGAAGAGCAGCTTACAAAACAAATGCCATAAAAACCTAAGGACGGATTACAACAACATTACATCTTATCATTACCAACAACAGGCTTTGACCTGGGTTTTGACCTTTTGTGCATTGGATGAATCTATGACCACAAATATACACAAAATCAGAGGCTGAAAGCAGGAAAAAAATTGCTGAGCATGTTTGAAATGCTTGGACAGCTATTAATACACTGCACAGGGCATGACAAATGAGTGTCTGTGTAAATCAATAAAGCTTTCTATAAACAGACAAGTGGTTTAGTATGAATAACAAAGAAGTGCACATGGTAACCAGTGCTGTAGCATTCTGTCAGAGTTTTTAAAGTTCACTGTCATAACTTTGTTCCTCTTGACCTTTATTGATGATACCTTCAAAACATGTTGAGCTGCTACCTTGACGTACAATCTTTAGACCTTCATCTCCCGCCCATGGCAGTGGGGTAGACTAGATGATCTTTAAAGGTCCCTTCCAACCCAAACCATTCTATGATTCTACAAGCTCCTTTTCCCTTAGTGCAAAGCAATACTACTCTGCTTTATTCTCTCTTCTTCCTCCCATCCTTTTGTTTAGTCTCAACTCTACAATGGTTGAGTAAGGAAAACTGCTTTGTATGTCCTTCTCTTTTATTCATGCCTTCTAGTAGAAAATTCAGTGCTTAAATTCATTTCATTATGGTTCTAAAAGTGTAGAGGATTTTCTGTTGAAGAATTCCTAATAAGTACATGAGAAAGTTCTTCATTTAAAAGACCCCAGTGCACCAAATATATCCTAATTCATGATGCCTTGAACAGGCCAGCTAGGTAACAAAATATTGTTCTGTTCTCTTGACTTAATAAATCGAGGCACAGAAAAGTAAAGTTTAAACTTTTTGAAAAACACTTTAGGGACTTAAATTCAGATCTTATTTTCAGACATGATTTAAGCACTTCAGTTCACTCTTTCAAGAAGCACAGAGAAATGGCTTTTACAGGGTGTTAAGTGAAAGTTGTCCTCTAAAGTGCCACTTAGAGAGGCAAATCTGGAGGAGACATGGATATCTCATGACATTCTCAGACATGTGAATGTGTCTGGCACTTCTACCAAACACAGGTAAATGTTGAAAAAAGTATAGTTAGTAGACAATCCTTAACCTGTTGCAATAATCCTCTCTAAAATCATTAAAAGGGAAGAGGAGAGAATGAAGAAATCATCCTAAATGTCTGTATCAATGTAAGAGTATATTTATCAAGTGTATATTTATTTAATCTATCTGCAGTCTGGTGCTGTTATTTAGCTGAAAGGTGCCACGTTCTACCAGTGTAGGTAAGGACTGAACCCCCCCAAAAGTCTCAGATTTGACACAATGAGGCTGGTGGGAGACCTTGTGCTTTGCCCATGTAAATCCAGAGAAAAAGACCGTGAACTGGAAAGGAGCAGAGCAGTTTTTGGCTCAGAGCCTACTGCTAATGAATACTCTCTGGGAGCCAACATTTCCCTCTGTTCTGAGCAGGGGGGTAGGGAGCTTGTATTTGTTTTTTTCCTATGATTCAATAAGCTGTAATGTCTTCTATTGTTCATTAACAAAAAAGTAAATACGACCACATTAAGGATATATTTGAGATGCACTTTAGATTCTGGGGGAAGATGTATTTTCACAAGAATTTAAAGTTTAGGTGATTGAGCTGCGTGAATGGATGCTTCTTTTGTTTGGTGTTCAGGGTGTCCTAAAGCTAATCATGACCAATTTAGAAATTTAAAAATTGTAATTAATTGGCCTACCTTTACTGATCCAGTGTGTAACACGTTTATAAAAACATGAAAAAGGCTAAGGCTGCTGTCTGTCTCCTTGTTTCTTCTGTAGCATAATGAACAACGATTCATTGTGAACCAAGGAACTTCCTCTTAACCCAAAGGAATTTTAAGGAAACATTGTGTAATGTGAAAACAAATATAGTTTATTTCTTTGCACCTGACTTGCATCTGCTTTGATGGGAAATAAATGGCAGATTATTACTGACTTCAGCAGAAACAGGGCTAGACTTCAGTGCATCGGGTTTGTAGTGTGTCTGTTAACTAGCAGCTGTCCCACAGGAGAAAACACAGTGTTCTTCAACATCTCTAAAGGGGAGAAAGCTCTTAGCTGACCTAAAGATAATCTTCATTGTTACTAAGGCTATGTTTTCCATCCCGAGAAAGGGATTAAAATCAGAGTTGATGAAGTCTCTTATATTTTAGCTGTATCTTAGCAGTGGTATCAATAGAAAGCAACCTCTGTTTCATACGAAGTAGTCTGAAGTTTTCACTTTCAAATTGATTTTCCATTAACTCAGTCTCACAATTCAGAACAAAGCTGTCTCTAATTAAGGCAGTTGGAGACTGTTTAGCATTATCCAAGTCATGTTTGAAATCTTTAAATTTTCCAGTGTTGGAGAGATTCTTGTGCAAAATAGTTTGTTCCAAATCAGAACTAGGAAATATGTCTGTTTTGAGATTTTAGGATCCTTGAATCCATAGTGATCCAAAAGCAACATGTAATGTTTCATGGAATGGTAAATTATGCCACAGTTCCTTTTGACTGATTGAATGATACTGTGCTTTGAGAGCTGACCACCCCAACAAAAGCCATGCTTGGCTGTCAGTGCTGGTGGCAGGTGTTGAATGACAGTTGTCTGCAGCATTTTGCTGGGCTGCATCACTTTTAGTGCTTGTGAGGCTGAGGAACAGAGATGGTTTATTTCTATGTGTAACATAAACTATATATAAATTCCTAAAGGACAGCTATACCTGAAAAGGACAGCTATACCTAAAACTAGAAACCACTATAGAAATCAGTTGATATCTAAGAGAGCACCATTCTCAGTAATCTAACTTTTTTACTGCCTAATCCCCTGCTAGGTTATGTATGGGAGGAGTGACTGCATTAGGGGTCAGTACTTCTCTACCACTGCCTCTGGGTGCCAAGTGTGCAATAGCTTTCATGCTGTGAGAAGCGTGGACTTCTTATTGCAGCTTAGCCTAGTGTAAGTATGGCCTGAAAATAAAAAATGAAAATAAAATGTAATAGTGGTTTCCTCCAAGGAGACCTACTTTGCTTAACTGGCAAAAGATGTCTAGAATATGCAATTCTGGAGGTAGGGAGATCCCTCTGAGCAAAAATTGAGCAGCCTTACAATAATGTCAAAACCCAGTGGTTTCTGTTAAATAAATGAAGGTTTGGATTAGGAGGCAGGGTTTTGAGACCACAAGTGCTATTACAAATTTTCCAAATGAATACTTTTGGGGGACTGAGGATTATTCTCAAGTATTCGGTTGCAATATAGAGTAATTTAGTATATCAAGTACTAGTTTTCCCATGTTGTGGTAACTGGCACAGGATCTTAAGCAAAGTCAGTCAAGTATTCCCTTCTACTCCAGTCCTCATTACAAACATGCCAAATAAATAGTCATGATTTGCTTGGCAATCAAGAAGCAGAAAAGTCAAGCTAACATTGACTGCATTACATCCTTTCACTATGCTTTTGAAGCCAGTGGTGTGAGAAAAGGTTTATTATACAGATGTTTCCACTGTGGCTTGATAAGAGGGGAAATGTAGCATTTATTTATAATGCTGTCAAGTTCAGAGTTCCTAATTTTGGTAGCCTATTTGTAAAGGAATAGCTCACTGAAATCAGAGACAGCTAACAGATCCAAGAAGATTTAGCTTCCATTTTAACAGTGTTACAGCATTCAAAAAAATGGAGTAAGGCAATTATGGTGAGCTCTCTGGTTATTTTGTATAGTACAACTATGTGGTAGTTCTTTTAGACATCTCTATATGGGAGCAGTCTCCCCTAAGTATTTCAGGAAAAATCATACATATATTTTTATGTTAGCAAAAATGAAAATTAAAAAAAAAATAAAGCCACAAGTATGCCAACATGCATGAGTTAAAGGATGTGCAGATAGTAAGAAACCAGTAAGAAGAGTTTCTTTTAGATGGCATTTTAGGGTGATATTCATAGAGAAAACATCTGAAAATCTTGTAACTCATAGAAATACATTTTTATGTAGCAATCATCTCTTTATTTTATCAACTGGTCTGGAAGAATGTGCCTGTTAAAGGAGATTGTTAACTGTATATGATAACCTCTTTGGTATGGAGGACTATTTACCCTCCAGCTTCTGATTTTTTACTGCTGCTTTTGCAGCTTCTGCTTCTACTTTGCTACTTACTTCTGCACCTGTACTTTTTGCTGCCTCATTCACAGTGCTCTCTGCAGGATCACCCATAGACTCGTTATTGCCGTATGTTGAATCCATTGGTAGGTGACATTGTGAAAATGTGATGCAGAGCATTTTACCACCTTTGCTGGCTTTGATTGTACCCTGAAGATAAAGCACTGATTCCACACAGTTGTTCATTTAGACTTGTAAATAAGTAAACTCTATATGCCCTCGTTTCTTACCTCCCTTTTATTCTTTACTGTCTTTCAATATGATAGATAATTATGTATGTTTACTTTTTCTTCCTAATCTTATTTTTAGGATTTAGTTGAATTTGAAATTGTTGTTAATGAATCAATTTATTGGACTCCAGGATTGTAATTTGTTTCAATCATTTACTTTTATTAACAAGGAGGAGAGAACTGTGCATATTTCTGTAGAATCTATACAGTATATTGCATCAAATTTTTCTCTAAAATTAGAAATGTTAACTATATTGATGACTCTTGTTTGTATAATGACAATTCTTTTGAAACAGCGTTTAACTTTTATAGCTTGCGAGAAGGTTAAAGTGAAGCAAGTAATGTAAATTGTATAATAGTTGTGATTATGTGAATGCATTGATTTTGGTGTTGTGGTTACAGCATGTGAAGTTACGCATGGGAGGCAGAGAGGTTTCTAGAGCCAGTTTTAACTCACAGACTTTTATCTATTGTTTTAATTTCTCAGTCCTTAAAAGAAAACTAGTTTTAACTTTCTCTGATGCAATTACATGCAGCACACATTAGATATTTTCCTTTTCCAATACTGAAAGAATTCTGAAGTCAAGTTGTAATCTATAGAAAAATACATTGATTTCCTGTAATTTACATACCAGATTGTGCCATTTTGAAGTTTGCAGTATGAAAAAATGTGAGTGTAATGGAAATTACAGATGGTTGAAAGGAACTACTATACAGAAAACTTTATCATGTTTAAACTGACATATGCAAGAGAAAAAGTTTCTGACTTCAAGATTGCATTTAGACGTAGTAAAATACCTCTCTCACTCTTGAAATGATAGGAATTGGTTTTTGAGTAAACACTAATAGATTTATCTGGTTCAGTTAGGGGGTTTAATTCAGCAATTAGCTATAGTATGACCAGTGCATCTGGAGTTACCACTCCGGGTGGTAACCAGGCTCATGAAGAGCTGCCACAGTAAAAAGTTTCCATAAGATTGTCTTTTGATTCCTTTTGAATCTTTTTGAATCCTTTTGAATAGCTGCCTCTATTTGATTCCAAGTGGCTTTCTCAGATAGCAGGTTCACATTAAACAGAAAAGCAGGGGGGAAGAAAAGGTATACTAGTGTCTGTCTCCTGTAATCTTTCATTGCCAACTCTATTGCACCTGACAAGATGAGATTGTGGGCATACTTGGAATATCTGCTCTGAAATTGTTCTAAATTGTAATGCATGTTGTGAATAATCTCATAAACTAATGTCACTTACAATTTTACTCAAAACAGTAATTTGTGGCAAAATAAATTGCATGTTGTTTTTTATTCTGGATCTCAAAGAAGTACACAAAGTAAGCACCCTGAGAAATTTTCTGAATTGCCATGTAGTACAAAATACCCTTTGATTAACTTACATGTTTATTTCTTTGTTCTATTTTACTGTAGGCAGAGAATTCAGCGCTGGCTCTGGAAAATGAAAATCAGAGAGAACAGTATGAAAGATGTCTTGATGAGGTAAGGTAAAAAGGTTGTTCTTACCTGGTACTGTAATTAAATGAATAGAAATTAATCTCTCCCTCTCTTACAAGGTTGACATTGTTCTGCAATTTTCTAGTATTACCTCATTCTAATTAATTCCAAGAACATATCTCTGGCAGTCATAGATATTGTTCTCCATGATCTCTGCTGTAAATACTGTTTTGACCACATTTTTTCACTGGAAAGTTAATGTCCTTGTGACCAGTATTTGGAACTGGTTGGGAATTTAGTCTCTCAGCTCACTCTTAGGGTTCTGTACACAGCTTTTTAAGCTCAGTTTTTTCTACCTGTTGGCTCACTTCTGCTATATGGCTCAGCTCCTGATCAGACCTTCCAGTTACAGCTACAGTATAGTTCACTCATCAGTCCAGCAGTGCTTTCCATTCCAGAAATGTCTAATATCTCCTCTTGCATGCAGCTTTCTCCATATATATACTGACACTTACTTGTTCCTTCCATTTATCCTGAAACAAGGCTCTTCGGGATATACAAGAGCTTAAAAGAGTTTTCATACTTTTAGTAGCTTGAAGAGTTTGCTTAGTAGAAATCATTTACCTGTTCCATAGTAAGAATGCATAGTAGCATAAGTAGTTAGCTAACATGGAAACAAAACAAAAGCTACACCAGCTTCTCGGCTGTGCCTTTGAGAAAAGAATGCATGAGTGTGCAAACCGCACAGGTTACAATTCATGTCTTCATATCAGCTTTTAAAATTTTTAATCAACATTTGCTGAAGTGTTGCTGGCATGAGCAGTACAGCTCTGATACAAGAAGCCTCCAGTTTAGTGCAGATTTTCATCAGCAAATCCACACTTTTGCCACTATAGCATAGTTTTATCAGGGAGCTGGAGTAAAAGACTTGCAGATACACTTTCCCACTAGGTTATGCTTTGTCCATTCTGTGGCACTGGGATAGCGGCAGACCCTTGGTCTGCGTTGTCCTGAGTCACTCCATTCAGTGCACACTTGAATAGTATTTGGATATTTTGGTGATAAAGATTAAATTACCATATAATTACTAACTTTAGCTTAAATTACATAGCTTCACTTAAAATTATTTTCTGATTGTCTAGGACAAAATCTGCCTACATAATTAATTTTGGAAATGAGTCATGCACCATAACTGTCAGTGCCAGCAAAACACTCCATACAGATTAAAAGAACAGAAGATATGTTTTTATTGTGTTTGCAGTAACATGATGGATTTCTGATCCTGGCTTGTGTTTTTTACATGCTGTTGCAGTTTAAAGAGCAAATAATTATATCAAACTATGTTCTGAACTCTATTATCTTCAGCATTACATTGACTGTTTTCAGTTCTTCCATATTATCACAGCTGTATCCATCTTCTCCCACTGTGTCAACTTTTTCAGGAGAAAGTGCTTGTCATCACCCGTGGTTTTGTGCTTCCCTGCTTTATTTTTTGTTTCCTTATCTTCTTCCTTTTTTGTCTTCTGTTTTGTGTGCAGTCACCTCTCTTGTCCTTCCCCATGGCTTGATAGCACTTTTTTCTTCTCCTTTCCCTTTCAGCCCCCACAATGCTTTGGCAGTGGCACTGTAACCAGCATTGTTTAAACTGACACAAACTTGGACCTAATCCTTTCTGATCACTGAGGTGAAAAAGTTGTTGCCAGTGACTCAGACAATAAAACCATATTTAATAATTGCAAGTTCTGCAGGAGTCCCAGGTTAGCACCCACCTGAGCACATTCTATTGCTGGAATTTCTTCACAATAAATCACACATTCTCACCCTGCTTCATTATAGTAACAATAAAGAGAATAGGAGATAAGTGTATTGGGTTTGAGTGGCAAGGTTTTGGTAGCAGGGGGGCACAGGGGTGGATTCTGCGAGAAGATGCAAGAAACTTCCCCTGTGTCCAACAGAGCTGATGCCAGCCGGCTCCAAGACAGACCCACCACTGGCCAAGGCTGAGTCCATCAGTAACAATGGTAACGCCTCTGCGAGAATGTAATTAAGAAAGGGAAGAGAAAAAAGCCCTGCACGTTTTGCAGCGAGGGAGAGGAGTGAGAATATGTGAGAACAACAACCCTGCAGACACCAAGGTCACTGAAGAAGGAGGGGCAGGAGGTGCTTCAGGCGATGGAGCAGAGATTCCCCTTCAACTTGTGGTAAAGACCCCCTGCAGTCCACGGAGGTCCATGGTGGAGCAGATCTCCACCTGCAGCCCATGGAGGACCCCACACTGGAGTGGGTGGATGTCTGAGGGAGGCTGTGACCCCGTGGGAGGCCCGCGCTGGAGCAGGCTCCTGGCAGGACTTGTGGCCCCGTGGAGAGAAAAGCCCACAACAAATAAGGTTTTCTGGTAGGACTTGTGACCCTGTGGGGGACCTGCACTGGAGCAGTCCCTTCCTGAAGGACTGCACCCCATGGAAAGTACCCACACTACAGCAGTTCGTGGAGAACTGTCAGTCATGGGAAGGACTCACATGGGAGAAGTTCGTGGAGGACTGTCTCCCGTGAGAGGGACTCCACGCTGGTGCAGGGGAAGGAGTCCTCCCCCTGAGGAGGAAAGAGCAGCAAGTGACAGAAACAACGTGTGAGGAACTGACCCCAACCCCTATTCCCTGTCCCCCTGTGTCACTGGGAGTGGGAGGAGGTAGAAAATTGGGAGAAAAGTTAAGCCTGGGAAGAAGGGAGGGGTGGGGAGAGAAAATTGAAAATTTCTTTCCTTTAAGTCTGATGCTTCCTCTGTTCATAGCTCACCTTACACCAACTCTAGTTCTTGAAGGTTAAGACCTCTTCAGACCTTCCCTAGTTTCAGCTTCAGGACTTCTTCAGCAGTTTTTAGGAGCAGATTATCCTCTACAACTATGTATCTGGCTGTGCTGCAACTCCATTTTGCCCCAGGGAGACTGAATGGGTTTAAAGGGAGGAACACAGATGTTCCTGAGAACACAAGACTGTGATCATACCCAAATCTGAGACAACTAAGCCTGATACCAAAAAATTTAAGTGCCTTATAAAACCAATATTTTCATTTTGCCTCTGCAATCCAATTAGTTATGAGTGTATTGAACTTCTCCTGGGCTGAAACCTCTGAAGCTAATACCTAGTCATCCTGGCTAGTTACATGTTTGGGATGCTTGACAGGCCCTTGAGGTATTGAAGGTTGGGAACATCATTTGATAACTATTGGGAGAATGCTGCTATCTTTCACTCATCATTGAGCATCCTTAGATTGCAGCTTCTCTCCCCTGGGCACAGGCGAACTCTGCTCAGGGCACTCAAGCATCATTTAATCTCGCCACCCTGCCAATAGTGTCCCTGCTTGGTCCCTCAGGCCCCTACAGCAGTGCGATAAGGACACTTGCTATGCACAGTTCCTGCTGAGCTGTTGGTGGCCGTTAAGCTGCATGTGAAGGAAGTGAAAATAACCACCATGATTTTTCTATCTGTGTGTAACAAAAAGATACCCGAGCTGAGTTTTTAAAGCTATGCCTGCCATTATTTTCTCTCATTTTTCTTTTTTTTTCATCAATTATTTTACATGGTTCTTTTCATTCATATAATGTCCCACATTTAATATTGTATGAGTGCTTGCACCTCTGACTCAAAAATGCGTGCTCTGTAGTAACTTTCACGGTAAAATTCAGTGCAACTGAAATGCTCATAGAGATTAAATCTGAAAAGAATATGGGTCAAGCTGAAGTGAGTCCTTTATGAATTTTATTAAATATTCACTGATTTTTAAAGTCATTGTTCATCTCTGAAGTGTACATATAAACAACTTTAGAACAGTGTGTGTCATTGAAATGTTCCAGTACTTGATAAATAAGAAAAGAGCTCATTTAATTTCAGAAGTACTCCATAAGCGTATCTTTCTGTCTCTGAAAACTTTAATGCAAAAATCAGGATTGTCTTGTACTGAGTTTGAGGTTAACATGCTTAATCCTAGTTTCCTATCCTGGAATTCAGCTGTCAGTTTATTGGTAAGTGGTAATGTCATGTTTATTCACATCACTGTGCCAGCTGAGATTTCCATCAGGCTTCACCATACTTGCATGCAAGAAATTGTGCAACTTTGGGTAGGTGATATTTTTGCTGATGTTTCAAGAATTAGCTAATCAAAAATACAAAGTTATCTTTAAAAATGTATTCTGATTTTAAGATTTGAATAAAATAGAAGGCTTTTCATTTTAGTACACTTGAAATGTCTTTGTGCATATGGAACCATACACATGGTTAAAGGCAGATGTGTAAAATCTCAGTACTTGTAAAAGGTATAATAGATGTTACACTAGGCTCTCTTTTCTCTGATTCATTCTTTTATACCTTTTCTATTAAGACCACTTTATAACATGTATATGTAAACATAATTGTGTAAGGAAAAAGTGAAGCTGGATCTTTTATCTTTCATTGCAATCCACAAAAGGAAATCTCACCTAAAGATCTTGGCTATTAAGTTCAAAGGAAAGGCAGGCAGTGTGAAGGCAAGCAGTGTTATCTACAACATAATAGTAGACTAAGGAACTGTCCATCTCTATTCTATTCCTTGTTTCACCTTGATTAACTGCATGAATCAAGTCATTTTACAGCCTACTTTTTACTGGGATTGAGACACAGTCTGCCTCACATCAGTGGGAATTTCACATATTCTGCATTTCAGAGGTCAGTCCCTCTGCCTTCAATGGTCTGTTTCCTCAGGTTTTCGTAGTTGTGACTCAGTTTTGTAGTGCTGGCTTATGTTGTTCATATCCGTGGTGTCTCTTGATACCTGTAAGTAAAAATGAAGTAGGTCTGCTACCTTAGCAGTTTATTTCCATCTGGACAGTAGCACTGTTGTAGGAGTGGAATAGCAACTTCATTTGAAATACAAAAGTTTGGATATGCTTCCACTTATTGACTGCTAAATTAAATTTAGTAACTGCAGAAGATTTCACTGAAGGCTTCCCACCTCTCTTCCTGCTGGAAACCAAGAATACAAACCTACAAATCTTTGAATGGTAATAACAACACAGTTTGCCAAGTTGTTAGATACTAGAATAAAATAACCTCATTTTGTAAAAAACCTAGTTGTGTATCTCTCTTATTGAGATCTGTGGGAGCTATGGATCACTGGCAGGTACTTTCATTTAGATACCTAACTTCATACACTCTTAAGTTGGAAAATTTGTCACATATGCATTGGCAAGTTCATTTTTTTTCCCCATTTGGAAGATTATGCCATTTACACTCCTCTGTGCAATATATAAAGCTACAGGAGTAATTTTGTAGGGTATTCCATTGTGAGTCACTTGTACACACTTCAAAGAACCTTTTAGTTCTTCCTTGGTAAAGTAACTCCATGTCAGAAAATAAAGAAATAATGTATTTGATATGGTTTGTTCAATTTTCAGGTAGAGCAAACAGACATTAAAAGTACATGCCAGAAGGAACACTGTCGGATGTAGATCCTGAGAGCCTATAGGGCAAGGCACATGGTTTTTCAAAACTGTAATGTATTTACTTCTGTTGGTTGATACTGTTCTAATATTATTCTCTGTCTGTTAAATCATGTATAGAGCTATTTTATGTGACCATTGTTCCATGGGCTGCCGTAAGTTAGGGACCAGTTTGGAGAAAAATTGATACTAGGCAATTTTATGAGAGTATGAATCAAATGTAACTTTTGGATGTAACAGAATTGAATTATTTCCAGCAATGAATTAGCTTCAACTCTTTCCTCACAACTCAGTTCACATCAATGGTGTGGGGTTTTTTCTTTAATTTGTCAAGAGTAAGAAGAATCAATGCAGCTTTGGTGATATCTGCATATATTTTACTGTCATTTCTGAAAGCCAAAGCCAAAACGGAAGTAATAACTAGTGTCTCTTTTTGCACAGAGTGAGATCTCTAGTTGCTCTGCCTAAATGCAAGAGCAAAAATATAGGCAGACATATTGTGTGATAACATATGCATATTTAGTTAAATTATATTAGAAATGTAACATACAACTTAAACATCATCAATAGAAAATCTTGTGTCAGTCCCTCCTTCTGACAGTCTTTCTGTCCCTCATTCTTCCCCTTCCCTGCCTCTATGCCTGCTGGTAAATATAAATTAGTGTCCTGCCTTTTAGCTGGAACAGAGCTGGGTTTCTTTTTAGTAGCTAGAATATTGCTGTGTTTTGGTTTCAGCCCGGGATCTGTTATGAGAGAACCACTGATGACATACCCGTGTTTGTATTTTTGTCACTGGAAGTGAAGGACTTCATGTTTTGTTAGTCCACTAGCGCAAGATCTCAGGGGGTGAGGAATATTTAAATTAATAAGCTAAACTGGCGTTTGGATATGCCAATTGGATATTCCATATCATATCACATCATGCTCAGTATATTAGTGAGGGGCTCTTCCTCTCTTGCTCTCTCTGACTTTCACTCGGGCTCTGGCTCTCCCAGGATTGCGGTTTCGGTTTGGGATTGTCACTCCTCCGGGATCGTTAACTGGGAACAGGCCGGGCTTGGTCGGAGGGTGGTGAGCAGTTGCCCTGGGTATCACTCATTTGCATATTTTGTTACTGTTATCATTATCACTACTATTTTAATATTAGTATTATTTTAAGGGGTTTTTATTTCTATTATTATTTTTTTCTTATCTCAACCTACGAGTCCCCTTATCCTTGCCCTCAATCCTCTCCCCTATCCCCTGGGGTTGGGGTGAAGTGGGTGAATACCTGTGTTGGCTGCTAGCCAAGGGCTAGCCCAGTGAAACTATCACAATTAGAAAGGATGTATGAGATAAATAACTTCAAAAATTCCCTGTTGAATATATAGTTCTGCTAATCGATGGTGTGTAATCTCATTCAAGTCAATTATGCTATGTGGTGTGAATGCCTTCCAACCACATTCTGATGACAGTCAGTACTTTAATTTTCTGTGGCATTTTATGGTTTCTGCTTGTCATGATAGATGTACCATTTTGTCAATACTGAATCAAGAAACAATTAAACTTCATGAAAACATTCAGGACTCCATCCTTGGCTGGTAAAAATCAGCTCTAGTGCATGCAGTCAATCCATGCTAATGCACACCAGCTGCATATAGGACTGTGAAATTTTAATCTAGTCCAAAGAAGAGATGACAGAAGTTAATGAGATGTCCATCATGTCATACTGCAATTGATACAATACACATTCGTTCATAATGAGGACTAGGACAGAAGTAGTTAACATGCATTTCATATATTCTTACTAGCATTACCTGATGAAAATACTAGAATTGGTGGTGGTTGTAGATGGAAAGTGGAGTGTAAAGCCATAAAAGAAGGTATTGTTATGCATAAACACACATGATAACATAATTAAACTTTTATATTTGTTTATTTCAGGTCGCTAATCAAGTTGTTCAGGCTCTACTGACTCAAAAGGTAAGTTGTGGTTTGGATATTATGGTATAACTTAAAGCTTGCAGAGGTTCATTGTTCATTTGAGAGATATATATTCTTACATAGTATACATTTTTTAAACAGTGTTCACACATTTAATTACCAAGGCTGCCACATGTCAGGCTCAAAGTCAAGTTTTTTGTAATCCAAGTGAATGAAAATCCTTGAGACTGTACATCTTTAAAGGCTTGATCATTTAGGACCCATATCCAGTTTTTATTGTTTATCTATATTGAGACAATAGCATCTGAAAATCCTTCCTCCAGATGGTGATTTTTCCATTCCCCATCCATAATGAGTTACGTGGCTCCCACAGTTCATTCCTGTGAAATGTAAAACAGATCAATTACAGTGCATGTCAATAGCTGGCACATTCACTCACGTTCAGTGGAAGGAATGACTTCCTAGTGTAGGCCTGTGCTTCCCTGGGTGAAAGAAATGCTCAGTGTATAGAACAGGGATTTGGCTACTTGGCTTGTGGGCTGGGGACCAGCAATATGGAATGTGTATTTTGTCTTAAAAAACCTTTTCATGCCCTCCTGTGTAAGTAACAGAAGTACTGCAGAGGCAAAATTCTTGCAAGGTGATGTTCAAGACCTCTACAGAGGTCTGTTCTGGATCAAGTCATGTCTGAATTTTCTTTTCACACTGCAAATGGTTGAATATGAAGTATGGTTGTTTCAGGTAAAACCAAGTGGGAGGAGTAAAATTAAAAATTAGCTTGCTAAAAGGAAGAAGTGATCTAGAAAAAGAGTAAGATTAAATAAAACAGAGAGAAAGCAAGATAATACATATAAGCGGAAATAATCAGATGCCTAGAGCAGGTGCCGAATAACTGGTAGGATGGTTCTGCAAAAAAGTGGTCTTTGAGTTGAACATGATTCCATTATGTCATTTTGTTAAGGGGAAAAAAAAAAAAGACAAACAAAATAAAAAGATCTATAATAATAAGCTATGAACCTTTCAATATTCATGAAATGATGCTTTGTGAAATCTAGACCACTTGATGAATGTGGCATTATTAAAATGCTTTGGATCATTTAACTTTAAAAAGACAAGTCTGAAAAAGATGTAAATATAGTCCTTTAGTGCAGATAGTGCAAAGAAGAATATAAACTGTTTTATCTACACTGAATGACAGGACAAGAAATAATGTTCTTAAAATGCAGCAAGAAACACCAAGTTAAGATAATCAAAAACCTCTGCCACACACCCAAAAGCTTTCTAGATGCAAATGTAGCAAAGTGCTGGAATAGATTTTGAGGACTGGCTCCAAAGCCTCCATTGTGGACATCATTCAGAAGAGCAGAACACCTATGCAGAGGGGGTGCACAGCAATGAGGGTGACAGCAGGGCAGGCAGGATGCTGAGCACCAAGTGTCGGGATCAGGGTCAGCTTCGGTCCTGCGTTCGCTGGGCAAGTCCATGGGGAGGAGGCAGGTCTGAGCGAAGCCAAGCCAGGGGGTCAGGACACAGCTCGGGATCAAGGAGGCAGGAGGCTGGGTGCAGGCGTAGCTACAAGGTGGCTGCTGCATGACTCAGATGTGAACAATATGACCTTGAACTCTGCCAAATAAACTTCTAAAAGTGGGGAGTGTGCCCTGACAGCAGGATAGACAAACATCTGCACCCATAACCATCTGCACCTAAGTGAATGGTAAAGAGGTACAGAAGGTTGCATATGGCCATCTGCACATCAGAGAGAAGACTGGATACCCTTCTCAGATCCTTACTGGGCAGATTTTTTGTGAATAAATTTTGTGACATTCTGGATATATTAGAAGTTGTACGGGGAGATGTTCTGACCCCATTAAGTCTGCTCTTGGATATCCTGCCCTGAAGACAGAGATGTCCAGGTGACGTACAGGTGCGTGATACAAGACTCTGGAGGGTGCAGTTGCCCATTATATAGATAACACATTCCCATGGCCCTGGTTAGCATCAGGAATCCAGAATAACGTTCCCAAAATCTCTTCACCCGACAGCTGTGACCACAAAACAGCCACGCAGCTGTTACCACAGGTTAGGGTTGAAAGTATCATTGTTCAATCCCATGGTTTTTTGATGCACAACAAAGCCTTTTACTCTAGAAGAGGGATTTTGCCTTACAGCCATCGGAAGTACTGTAGCTTGGAGGCGATTTGTGCAAACCACAACAAATGGGGAAGCTTGCACTGGTGCTGTCTGTGCTGTATTAGTCTTTGTGAACGCTGTATACACGTATGCTGTAAGGTCTGTGTATCATCTCAGGACTGCAGTCTGCACAGCTATTGCTGTAACACCTTTTAGAAACATAACTTCAGCAATTTAAAAAAAAAAAATCCCAAATTTGTGTTGAATGGAAATGGAGGTATTTTCTTGTATTAATACACACAAAAACCTCATCTGCATTTTGTAATATAAAACCATATGTGATTAAATATTTACCACAAGGTTAATCTCAATATATTAATCTCTAGTTTGGGAATATTATGGTTGTTTCCTAAATGAAGAGAGGAGCTTCCAGAGTCCCTTTGCAAAGACGTCACAGACGTTTTGATGACTGCATACTTTCCCAGTAATTAATCCTCCCAAACCCAGAGGAACCAAGGAGTTCATATGGATACAATAAAAACAGATTTGAATACATTTAATAAAGTGAGTTACTTAGTATTGATGGGATTTAACAGCTGCTTACCTATTACTGAGTAATAACAGCTAATTTAATATCCATAGAAAGAGGAAAGAGGGTACTTTTCTAAATGCTAATGAATATTAACTGTTACAGTGCTCCTGACACCATTCATACAAGTCCTTTTATAAGAAAAGACAGGAACACAATAGCATACAATAAAGAGGAAATTGGACTCCTCACAGCAGTCCCAAATAGGTAGATATCGGAATCCGAATAGCAACTAGTAAACAGATAAATCTAGCGTCGTGCAGCTAAGCAGTAAGACAGAGCCAGTCGTGCCACAGTGAGATAACTCACCTCTGGGGCGTAGTGAGACATGGAGAAAAGCTGAGAGCTTTCAGAAAATGGAGAGCAGTGATTTTGTACGGTAACGCACACTGCGTAGGCTTTGCTGTGAATTTGAAATTGTCCCTCAAGGACTAATTTTTGTTTAAATTAAGTACATGCTGTAATGTAACGAATAAAGCACTGTGTACTCGCCAGTGTGTGGAAACACTGTGATTCCACTGAGAGATTCTGGTGACACAAATTGAGTGAGCAAAGCTTGAGTGATTTATCAATGTCACTGAAACTTTGAAATGGAATTACAGTCTTAAATGTGCACTTTTCAAGTATATAATTTGTTACAATACATACAGAATTTCTCTAATATGAGAGGCTTTTTTTTTACTGTGACTATAGAGAAACTATATTAAATTGAGATTTGTGCCAAATTAGGCGCACACAGCAAAACTTCACAATTCTGTGTAGCAAAATTATATGGATTTTCTACCACTTACTAATAGAAAATTTTACCTCTGGGAAATTTAAGAAGTCAGAAAAACAACAAAATTATTTGAGACACATCTGTATGCTCTGATACTTACTGGAAGCATCCATTCTTTCTCCTTCCACCCAGAGACTTCTCATATCACATGTGATGATAGGAGTGCTGGGAACTGGATTTTTTAATTTTTTTTTTCCATGTAAGACCTGGACTAGCAGTGTGAAATTTGAGTTACACCCCTTAATGAAATTGTTTTGTGATCTATCTGTTCTTTGCATATTAACCTCCTCCACAGGAACGTATTCAGGAGAATGTTTTTTTACTCTGGGTTCTGTATGAAAGTTATTTCTTCATTTTCATCAATGAAAAAAACCAGTAAGTGAATTAAGTGCCAAAACAGAAAAAGCATCTTCAGAGGAAGAGCAGTGTATTTCTGGAACCTCTAATGAGGACACTGAATCCCATTTTGCAGAAGAGTGAGTCTCATACTGACAAGAAAAAGTAAGAGTAGAGGGATACTTGAGTTACTACTATAGTGAGAACATAGGAATACCTTAGATATTTGTGAGATTGCTGTCTTAATAGCTGGTCATTTTGCCCACAGGAGGGAAATTATATGCTTCAGACATTTTGTAGTTGAATTAATTAGTGATTTTAGGACTTCAGCTTTCTAAACTGACTTTATTTTACCAGAATACTGCTATCTTAATGTGCCTCATTTCTCCTCTGGACTGTGTGTGGCTTTACCATTGGCACAGTTTATAGCGTCTGGGTGGGTAATCTACTATCTTATATTTCACTTTTTACAGAAAGTCTGAAGTTTGAAACATAAATCTCACGGTTCTAAAACTGTAAGAGAGGAAGGTTTTGAGCAGAGACATTGCTATGATTTAAGTTTTTTCTACATTGTCAGTTTCTGTGAATCATTTTCCCTTTCAGTGCACTTAGTACTGTGTTGAAACGTTAAACACTGTTGTAGCAGCTAAGGCTCTGTTTTAAATTCTCTGATTACTCGTGAAAGGCAGATAATGATGGGTCTTGATGCTTGTATTTTCCTAGTAGAGATTGCCATGTTTAAAACCAGAGATAAGAGATCTCACTGACAGAAATCAAAGCTTTAGGGCTTTACAAAACATCAAACTCAAGATTTTTTGGGGCTCAAGTTGGAAGGCTCCAGCAACTTTGCTTGAACAGCCACTTGACAACCACCTAAATAAAATATTAAGAAACCATCAAGCGAAATAACTGCATTCATCCAGTAGTATCATAAAATCTGAAGTATACTATATGCATAAAAAGATGTTTACAATTTTCTGAAAGTCTCAAGATGAGCTTATTTTATTGTGTTCACCTTTTATAACCTCAGTGCTGGTTACAGTGGAGACTAGAGCAACTGTAGGCAAGACTTTAAGCTACATCTGACTACAGTTTCCTCCTATGAGTCGTTTTCTCATAAGGCTGGGTCATCATGTTGCTAATGGTATTGACAGGACAGCATATGGGGATCCAGAGGCCTGTTTCTCCACCTTCATATGGTGGAAAGTAGTATCAGTTAGGCAATACCACAGGGCAGCAACTGTCCTAAATTTAAAGGAATATGGGAAAGTATTTTTGAGATTTAAAAGGTTTTTTTAAATAAAGCTAGATATGGCTGCAGCTTATTATTTTTATATATGATCTTTATTAGGAGGTCACTCTTCCTGATTTATGAAGCTCTCACATCTCAAAATGGACAACTGCACAAATTATGCTGAAAGGTTGAGTGTCAGATTCTGCTCTCTCTCCAGAATTCTCTTTCTGATAGAAGCCTATATTCCTTCAAGTGGCCAGGAAAAGCAGGTCTTATGTTAAAGACAGATATTTCCTGTATCTGAAAGCCATAAATGGCTTGTTTGTGATGAGCCTGACTCAGCCTTGGCTAGAAGAGCTGCGCCTTTCAACCGTAATGTCCTGTGCCTTAAGACGCAGAGGTTTTACACTCTGCCTCTGCTTCTAATGGCCTGTTTTAAGGCTTTTTGGTACCTGGAAATGTTGGAAATGTCAGGCAGGATCACGTTACCGTATGTGTCTGCTGCATCAACATCTTACTATGGCCTAGCCAGCTCTACAGTGACAAGTTACGTGGGGAATATACAAACCATCCCCAGTATGCCAGCCAGCAATGCTGACTTGGTTATTCCAGAAAATGCAAGGAGGGGATCAGACTTCAGAAGAGTACCTTGAAGGCACAGTACCGCTTTGAACTTCTTCCTGGTTTGGTATAGCTTATGCTTATTACAATATTTATACTTTAATTTGTGCTTTCTTCTTTTTGTTGACTGCAAAATGAAGCACATTGCAAGCAAACTCACTTTTTATACTAACAGAAAACTCCAAAAGGATGTCTTAGGCAACTACTGTTTCTCGTTACAAGATTTTTTAAATTTTATCTTGTGATGATCAAGCAACCAAAGAAAATGAAGTAGCACGTTTTTCTGATTTGTACCATTTTAAAAGTTGTATATATATTTCTTGTCAGTATCTTATATTAGTTAGAGCTTTTTAAGTGCTTCTGTTGCCTGCTTTCTGATCTTCCTATTTTCCCTTGTGCTGCAGGATCTGAGGGAGGAATGTTTAAAGCTGAAAACAAGAGTTTTTGATTTGGAACAACAGAATCGAACATTAAGTGTGCTTTTCCAGCAAAGAGTCAAACCAGCTTCTGACCTCCTTCTTCAGGTAGGAAATGGCCTTTGCAGAAAGAAAGCTATGAGCTTTGTGTTTCTCACAATTATAAAATATTTTTCTTCTTTTTAAGGTCATGTCAATAGTTGGTAGATTTAATATATTAGAAGAATATCCCTTATCTATAATCTGATACCATTGAAACTGAAAGCCAGTGAGCTATGACTACATATTATGTTCAAATGTGAAGAAAGGAGCGCACCTGCAGAGTAACTTACTTTTGTAGGTGGTTCTTCACTGTGATAAATGGAATTATATGGGTTCATTATCCCTCTGCAGGGGAGAAGCTCAGATTCCTTAACATTCTGCTTGATGGTGAACAGTGTAATTTCCTGTGAGAAGACAGCCCATTTATTTAACTTTTGCCATATGTGTTACAAGGACCTAAGTATATCTTCACAGGATTAGAGTGATATTTTTTCCAATGTTTTATGGGAGGATATAGCTGAGAAACCAATTGACCCATCTCCTACTCCTTTGCTATTCTGAAATAATAAGAGATGTTTCAGTATCCCTTTTCATTTGCCAAAGTCCATTATTGTGAATTAATCCATTGCTTTGTCACTCTCTTGTAAAAGTAGAATTGCTTTGCAGAAGTTCCAACAAATCTGACCATGAGCTAGGACAACAGTAAATGAGGACTAATTAAAATGTGGCAGGTTTCTAACAATAGAGCAAATACTGGTTTTAGCAATATTCATTATTTCTTATTAGAGAAAAATTCATTCATTTTGGAGGAGAAATTGGGGTCTTGTCAGCTAGGTAAGTGATATTAAATGTGTATCTGATTTAAATCCTCTGATGCTGTGCATCTGTATCTCACAGTAAAATTTGGCCCTTGCACTGTTACTTGGCAGCTGAGGACTGCTCTAACGCTCATCAACTTGGGCTGTTTATTGAGGAAACATGGTCTGCTCACCAACTGGTGCTTAAAGGCAAGGGAATCCCCATGGTGAGGGCAAATAGCTATGCTTACTTACTGTGAAACTCTAAAGCACACGCAGAGTGGTGCCAGGTCACCATCCCAGGAACCTGGGTTCTTGCATTGGCCTCAGGTTCTTGTTCTGTCCCTGGATTTTGTGTTGATTTAAGTATTGCTAGGTCACGACCTCTTCTAATTTCTTCTCCCATGCCCTCTGCTTTCTTTCCTGTTTGTTCATCCTTCACAGACCCCTGTGTAGGACTGATTTAACTTTATCCATTCAGAGTTTCTGACACATCGGCCACAGCATAGACCATTATTTCTCATGTCTTCTGCTCTTTGACAGTCACATCACTTGCTCCTTCTTCCTGTTTCTTTCTTTCTTTCTTTTTCCAAACTCTCTGGCTCTAGTCTATGGTAGTATTTGGTTACATTGCACAGCAGCCATACTTTGCACATTCTTTATTAGACATATGACTCTTCTGCCCAATTCCTTGTGTGACAACAATAAAGCAGGGCTATTCCGGGAATGTTAGATAGCATCTGAAAAGTGGGATCAGTGCTTTGACTTGAGTTCCTTGAAACTGGATTGTGTCACTGCTGTGAAAGAAGTTGAAAGAGATGAACCTGCATCAAGTGGAAGAAATAATCAAATGATCTAGTAGGTTTTCCTGAGGGATTCAAACTATTTTACATCATTGTTCCTGCATAGTTTGGCAGAAACTAATGTGTATAGATTTCCCCCCCTCCCTATTCACTTGCTTTGTCTTTATTCGCTGAAGAAAAAAGAGAATTAAGATCATTCACTAAGTCTAGGTCTTCCAAACAGCAGCAAAGTTTGCTATTATGTCCCTGCACTTGCTATCAACAGATTTTAACCCCCTTGGGGAAAAAGCATGAGAAAACAAGTGCCAGTGTACATCAGAAAATAAAGAGCTTCTGTTAAAACACTTCATATGTCATTTTTACCAAAAAAAGAAGGCAGTAGATTTGTGAGATTTCAGAAATTTATTTGTCCTCTAACTTTACTCCAAAATTGAATAAATGCTGTGTAGTCTGTGATCTTGCAGTCTGAGATGTGAAATCTGAAGAAGGATGTTTCCTTAGGACTTAAATTAGACAAATATTGTTGTGTGCCTGCATAGAATTGAAGCACAATTTGGATTATGTCTTCTTAGAAAAACATACATCACAGATTTAGAGCAGTAGCTAAATATTTGTTTAACTGCAACTCTACAGAAGAGAACTAAATATGTGGTTAAGGACATTCCTGTTAAGTCATGATCCTAATCAAAGTGAATGGGCAAATACTGCTCACGGTGGGGTGAGTGTACATGGGGTTAATTTCACCTTTCCTGTACTGTCTAGTACAATACAGTTCAATTTTATTTACATGCTGATCTCATCCTAGGAATATTCACACTCAGTACAGTTAAAAATCTTGAAAAATGCGGCAGAAGAGGGTATAAGCTAAAAGTAAATAGTATTAGTTACTTTTTCTCCATATCGACTTCTGTGATTTGATTGTGTATTACCATCAAATTATTCTGCAATTGACATTAGAAAACTCTTGTATTTTTAAATTATTTTTAAGCTTATTTTTATACCATAAACATCCTTGACATCCTAGATTTCAACAGAAACATAGATTTCGGGGGAAAAAAAATATTTCAACATTACCCTTTTTTATATTTGATTTCAAGCAAATAATACATGATTCAGGTGTCTTCTTAGAAATTGGATCATTCACTTTTTTTTCAATGAAAAGGTTGGTACCAGTGCTTGGAATTTGACTGTATACTGTACTGATTGCACTGTGTTGTTTTTCCTCATGCTTGTTACACAGATCAAAAGAAAAACTGATTGCTACCAATTTAAGAAAAAAAAAACAAAAATCATGTAGTAAGATTTTCATGACTGCTTCAGGAATCCTTCACTCTAAAACTATTATTAAAGTATTACACTTTCATGCATTTACGAGAAGCATAAGTACTCATGACATTGAAGGGCCTAGTAGTATTTTAAATGAAATGCGCCTGCTTTCTTGAGGCATGTGATTATGTATATTGCCGTGTAAGTTCTTTGCTACTAGAAATTTTGGTGTGCTTACTGCTTGTAGGGAGAGTGACACAGAGGATATGTCACTTCTGTCATGAAAAGATTAAGTAATCCTGCTGCAAAATGTAAGGAGGAAATAGAGATAACTCAAGTTTGGGGTTTTTTTGTCACCTCTTTTGTGTTGTAGATGATTTTAAGAGCTACTCTATCTTTCTAGCTGAAGGGTGTGCTTTACAGAGCTGGTATTAGGGTAGATAAATAAAGCGGAGCCTGATCACGTATTTTTTTTTAAATTTTATTTTATTCAGTCAATCTCTCTTCTTAAAATTAGGAAACCTTGGAAAAGTGTTTCTGTCTCAGCACCATCTGAGGAAGAGCAATAGTTTCAGTTAAAATTAGCACAGAGGAGTAACTTCTACCCAAGCAGCCTTCATTTTCCTCAGTTAATGTGGTTGCTAAAAAGAGATTAAATTCTTCCTGTCGTAATAGGAGAGGTTTGGGAAAAGACAACCAGGAACTCCATTTTAGTGAGCCACCTGGTATTTCATCTGGCAGTGGGAGAAATAGTTAGGGATAATAGACTTAAGGTTTAAAATTGAGTAGAGAGAAACTGATTGGAAGTGAAAAGGGAAGTTTGTGCAGGTGATATACAGAAGGATGCTGAAGAGAGTGTACAAGAGTAAGAATAAGAGGCCTTAGATGAAAGTTAACACTTCTGCTTTGCCCATGGCCATGTGTAGCATCTGTGAGATATTTGTAAATGTAAATGTCAATATCACTATATTTCTGTCTTTGCCTTATTTTTTCTAAGTGATATGGTGTTTTCTTCAAAGAAACTTTGAACTACTAAAATCACCAAATTACAGAGTTTTTCTACTTCTTGTGTCTCACAGACTTATTTGATTTTATCAGTTATATAGACTGCTCAGTCTTGATACACAGAGCTTTTCACAGAGCTTTTCCTTCTAGGTAGTCTTCTTTTTCCACTTCTATCAGAAAATATAACTAATGACATTGAACCTGATTCTGATATTACATATCCTCCTTTTACAACAATGATAACTTGTGTAAAGTACCTGAGGATAACAGGAGTCAGGGTTTGCCTTCTATAGATATCGCACTAATTTGTTTATATTATATATCTCTGTTTGCATAAATTCAACATGTTTGTTAGCTGCATTCTTCCCATGGATGAAGACACTTGCTTTCACTTTTCACCCATAAGTTTGCTGTCACAATTTTTTTATAAAGTATGCAGGGAACTTTCAGTGAAATGTGTTAAAAAGTGGCAACTAGCAACATTTATTGAGTTGATTTATTTGATTAAATAAGTAATAAAATTTTCACAGTTGGAAAAGTATCAAATAATATTTTGAATCATAAGATTTACAGTATTTCTGATCCTAAACTATATTTTCATTGCTATTTTATTTCCATCATAAAAATTCTACTTTATCAACTCCAGAACAAAGCAGAGAGGACTCTTGAAGCATCTATTTTCTCTGGCTAAATTAGTTTCATTTATTACTCATGGATCATCCACATTGTTTAATTTTATGTCTAAAATTTTGTCTAGAATGCTACAGCACAGTCCACTGAATTCTCAGAAGGTTAATTTAAATAATAACTACTTTGTTATAACTGCATTGATATTAGCTCTTTTAATAACCTGACAACTAAGCTCTGACATATGAGATAGAGTGTAGCTGTACATACTTAGATGAGAACAGTTGTACAACTTAGCAGGAAGGGGTAAATTGCACCAATGACATTATTATATATGGGAAGAAAAAGAGGACAGTTAATTGCCCTAACACCTGACAAAAGGAGATGGAATATCTGGCCTCAGAGTCTGACCTCTGGTTCAGACATCGCTAGACATGATGATGTCTGAATGCAGAAGGTTAAAAGAGAAGTTGCATTGCTTTACAGCAATCAAATATGCAAAATATTTAAGCCTTTCAGAAAGTATCTGAGGGTTTGAAATTAGAACTGAAGATCATCACACACTGTTAGAAAACAGTTTGTCAGCAGTCCAAAGTATATTTAAATAACTGGATTGTTATATGCTGAGCAGCAGTGTAATTCCCATCTGATAGCAGTCAGCTACTACTCCTGCCTAATGCCTCTGGGCTCTTCAGAGAGCAGGCAGACTTGAGACCAAGATCAGCAAATTGTATTTGAAGTTTTGAAACTCCTGCAGCTGACCTGCTTATTTTCTCACTTCACAGTTTTTTCCTTCACATCCATCAGATTGTCAGGGTACTCTTATCTGCAAATCTTCTGAGAAGTTCCAGCTCCAGAACAAACTCTGTCCTTTCTTCTCAGTAAACAAATAAATATAAATCGGGTGTCACAGTATCAGTAGTGATATTTACTTACTCAGGAATCAGGACTGGTGGCTTGAAGGAGAAATTAAGTTCAGATCCGCTAGTTGTTTTAGAAAAGTGCTTAAAAGTTACAGCAATCTCAAGTCTGTGTCAACAGACAAAAAGGTAATCAGAAATTTAATACATGTTTGAGATATATTAAGTTTAAACTAGTACATTAAACTTTATCCAAGAATTATGTTGCCAGTACAGCACCTACTAAGAAGTGAGGTGGTGGTTTTTACACCATTTGCAGTTCTCAAAAGTTTTCAGGCCGTAGCCTTGCTGGAGTACTTTTTCCAGATCAAGTCTACCAAAGGTGCACAATTACTGTCGTGAAGATCCTGTCCCAAGAAAGAGCATTCAGTCTTGTAGCAGTCAGAAATTATAAGAATGCTTCTGTGTATAAGGAATCAAGATAGCAATCTAGTAAGGAACACTCAGAGTTTTTTGAGACTTCAAGAACAAATTAAAGGAACATTTCTTCATGTGAAGGTGCTGGTGTCATTATTTCCAGTCTTGCATTATCTCAGTAAACTGGTACTTACTTTCAGTTTCTGTCATGTCCTCACTCACCAGTAACCTCTGAGAAGAGAGACGTATAAAGCTTTGAATCTCTGTATTTCATCTCAACATAAATCATCAACATATAATATACATTATAAACCATATTTCTTACTTGCTTGCTTCCTTACTTATTTGCAGCTCCAAATATATGCTGAAGAAACATTACAGAAATGAAGTGTTTATGAGAGCCCACTGGTTAGATGAATGGGTGACCAAAGTCAGTGATGAGAGAAGGAAATAGCCCCCCTGAAGAAACTCCATTTAACCTCCCAAAGTTAAGCTGTACGACTTCTAGTTTTGAGTGAACAGCAGCAGCATAATACCTGAAAGAATTAGGCTGATATCTGATATCCAGACAGCTCTGGAAGGAGGCTTTGAGATAAGCAGGTTTTTGGAAGCACACTGCGAATCACTGGATGTCATCTGCAGCAATAGCTCTCTACAGGCCATCTCTAGTTACAGGGACTTACACTTGTGAGTAGGTAAATCACGGCCACAGTGTGTAGATCTCCAAGAACCTTTGTGGGATCTCTTGAGTGAAATGACTGAAGTGGCTTTTCTTGTTCCTTAAAAACACCAGTCTGTAACATGGGGGAATCCTGTCGTGCCCTTTTCTGAATAGGGAAACTATAAAACTTTCATTCTTAAAATAAAACATTTGCCAAAACTATTTGCTAGATCTAAATCCAATTCATGCTGATAAAGAAACATTACAAAACATTTTGTTATAGACTGTGGCATGATGTATGAGAGGAGAGGTACAGCATTGTCCCTCACAACATATAAAACTAAAGCAAACAAAGCTCAGCTAGAGGTTCAGTGGAGAACGGTGTTTTGTTGTGAGGGAGTTAGATCAACTGACCTGCTAGGTCTGCTCCATCTGTAGTTTGTGTTTTGGTGATCTCCCTTCCTGTCAGACTGTTGTCCCTTATTTCAGGAAAAAAAATTCTTAACAATTTACTCTCAAACAAAAAGTAAATACTAACTAAAGATCAGTAGGCATGTAGTTCTGATGAGAACGGTAATGCTTTTAAGAGAAAATTTCCATCAACTGATAGAATTTCATATGTCCAGGTACTTTAACTAGCCTTGAGAGGTTCCAAAGCAAAGCACTGAAAGGCTTTCTTGACAATTTGTGATACAATTTTGAATACATAGTTTGAAGGCATCAAATCTAAAAATGAGATTTTTCCATTATCCTAATGATAATAAGTTGCTACAGAGATACCAAAATTTAGTAAATCAAATGAGTGAATAGTCTTCAGGAAAGCCAAAAGTGACCTTTGGTGAAGTATTTATGAATGATTTTGACTGAGGAGAGCAATATTTTTAAGTTTTGAAGAAATATGTAGGCATTGTTCTGAAGACTAAAGACGTAAGCACGTGTCAAGAAAACTGTTGGGCTGTTCTGATGTGACAGGCCTTAACAACGAAAGTGAGGTTTTGCTGCCTATTTTTTAGACAAAAATATGCAACTGCTTCTGGGAGCTATAGATTTCTCTTTATTCTATGCATAGATTTTTATGATCAGTGGTGATACACATGATGGCAGGCATCCAATACGGCATTTGAAACCCTAAGCAAGTATGTAGGCAGACTCATTAAGTACAAGAATGTTTTTCATGATTTTTCCTATTATTGTGTAAATTCAGTATGGGAATAAATTTAAGAAAAAAGAAAGGCATTCCACAGTACCAAATAGTATTGCTGTATTCCTTTCCAAACCTGCCCTGTGCTTCCAAGTTCTAATAAGCATTAAAAAGATAAGCTTTTTTATTCCATGCAGTTATATTTAACCTATACCAATGCTTAACCTGTTAGATGCTGGTTTAACCTCCTGTTTGCTGAATGTATTAGCAACTTAGTGTGTACATCCCTGCATAAATGGTCAAGTGTCTAAGTGTAGAGACTGGTTAGAGGCAGCCTTTATTCTAGGTTGTGAACTTTGTGAAAATTCTGTGATTTACTCATGTGTTTATGTTTTGTGTGACCAGCAGATCCATTTTTTTGTCTGCTATGTTTCTGGTTTTGAAGTTTCCAATTTATATATTATATATATATATATATTTGGTGTATTTAAGTCAAGAGTCATTCATTCAGGTTTAATTTCTAAATGGAAAAGTCTTTCTCACTGACATACTGATAGGAAAAATTAGCATGGATTTGTTCTAATGTTATTAGAGTATGTGATGTGGTAAGTACAAGCTGCGTGTTGCATACAGAAGTGTAGGTTCATGTCATCAGGTCAACTTCTAAAGCCTCCTCATTTTGGATTTCACGGTGGAATAAAATAGTAGCCACTGCAAGCCCCGCTTAAATACAATATACACAAACAACAGGTGTGCTAGATAATTGTTTTCTCATCATGGTGCATATTTCACACTCCATAACTCCTAAATGAAATACCAAAAGAATACATAAAATTGAATGATTCAAAGATTTAGGGGGCTGCTTCTTGTTGTGGTAAAGTGGGAATCTATTGAAATTCTAAAGCAGTATAGAAATATAGCAATTATTATTACAAATGTGTCTTTTTATTCTTAGTGCACTAATGGCACTAAGTATCTAGTTTATTTTTGTTTCCTTAAGACTTTGAAACTTAAATGAAGGATAACTGCAAAAGAATGTGTATTTGAAACAAATAACAGTAGAGAAAGGTTTAATTTCATCTGTTGTTACACTCAATGCATCTAAAACTTCATTTATGTTTTACTTTATAACTGTGGTTTTGTTACTTTTATTTAAGTGTAGTGACACTTTGCAAACATGAAGCAATATGGAATTATGGCTTTTACTTAAAAATATGTGTGTCAGTAAGTACTCTACTTGGTAACATTTAAGCTGTTCAGATTATATCAGGTCAGTGTAATTTGCTAGTAATTTTAAATTATACATTCCATCAAATGAATCAAACTAACATTATGCTAAATGATTTATAGCACATAAGATTACTCAATAGGTATTTTCTGTTGCCATCTGTTATGAAAAAATTAATTTTCCTGTGATATTTATGTTTTGTATACTTTTCTGGATACTGCACATAGAAGAAAAGGGTGGTAATTAGAATAAAATGCTATTCATAATTAATCATGAAACACCTACTGAACCAACCCCATCTTTTAGTATTGAATTTTACTAATGCTCTCCTTTGTCTCCCAAATGACCTATCTTCTTTAATGATGGTTTGGATACTGGTACGATTCAAATCCTCATCCAAAGGCCATGACACTATTGACTAAATCTCTGTTGACTTCGCTGAGAATGTGAAATATTGTATTGCAAGATAAAATCAGCACGTAGGTGCTCAATGAAACTGAAGAGTCCATTAGTGCCTTAACTCTTAAATTACCATCTGAGTATCTCTCTTGATAAGGACAAGCTAAAAGGAAAAGTTACCTTTGTCATTAAATCTTTAACAATGTGGTATTGACAGACTTGAGTCTTTCTGTATTTTTAGCATTTTTAGATTGCATCCATGCTCGTTTATTCCTCTGGCTGGGACCAAGCTGTGTTTCATTAGTCACTAAGTGATGTCTGGGTGCAGGGAGGAGCAGTGATTTGCCTTTGTCCTGTGTGCATTACAAGGGCATCTTCAACATTATGAGTTAAAACTCCATCTTACTGCATTACAAGTCTGGAAACCAGACTGCCAAAGTAATGGCATCTTGAATTAATATCAGTGCTTTAAAAATCTCAAATATACACCCACTCTTCAGTTCATCTTTGTGGTACACAATTTCAGAGATCAACTACTTAATTTTGTAGTGTTTTGATCCTAAATTATTATATTCAGTCATATTTTAAAAGCAGAAATGCTTGATCTGTCCTGTTACTTAGTCTTAACTCCATTTTTTTCTCTAAACAAATATTGTGTACTTTTCCTGTACAGTAAACACAGGCACAGGCACAGCTCTAGGAACAATTATTATGGATTATAGATACTGTAAGTGTGAACATGATTCAAAGATTAGCACTGTATTTTAGAGGCTCACTTTAATTTATTCCACTAAATTATCCTTAGGAGATCTTGACAATAATTAGAAACTACTTCTCACCTCTGTAGCCAGTCTTCACCAGTTCATGGAGGAATAACAAATGGAATTAACCTTTAATTTAGGTCTTTAGGTCCTTTGTGCACACGGGACCAGACTTGCAGGTGTTCAGGCATTGTGCTGAGCTCTTGTAAAGATGTGGCTACTCATTTGGTGCCGCACTGGGAGCTGATCCCTTTTGAAATTCCTGTATACTACCTCCTAAGTCCTCCTTTTGTCTACCATGAAACAACGATCAATTCACAAAGGCATTGATTCCTAATCAAATGGTGGCACTGCTTCTTCTGAGCACAGACAGGTGCCAAAAGTGTCTGGAGCTATCGGCCATCTATGCTGGAGGTAAAGTGTAGTTGGTGCACCCTCCTTGTTGGTACCAGCACTGGCTCTCCCAGCTCACCTGTGTTTCAACCTTGCTCAGATTTCTTGCCTTGCACGGCCAGGCTGATTGCAAAATCCTTCTGCGGTTTCTCACCGCTCCAGAGTAGGTTGGTGGAATTACAGAGGTCTGAAGGCAGGATTTGAGATGCTTATTCACATCATCAGCTCTACTCTGTCCTGCACACAAGCCCCGTGATTTTTGTATATCAGAAGAAATATTGCAGAACTTGAACTACCATTTGGAGATCTCATGGTCAGATCTGAGACTTTCAAAAATGAAATACCACAACACATGCACAGTGTGACCCTATAGAAGCTCTATTTCTGAAAAGCAGAAAAAGTTTGGGAAGTTTATGGGACTATTCCTGAGTGGGCAGAAATTCTTTTAATTTCAGTACAAGAAGCGGAGCCAATAGTTCTTACCACCTGGGAATCTGCCCACTTATTCTTTCTAAACCATACCTCAAGTAAGTGCTTTGAGGAAAAAGGGTAGAATAAAGTACCTTGTATCCAGGTATTAAAAAAAAACTTCTTAAAAAGTCTCTCCTTATTTGAAATTATTCTGTCAGAGCCAAAACCAGTGCATTAGAGTGGAGAGAAAATACGTAACTAATAACTTAAACTAATTATAAAAAATATTTCTTGAAATCCTCCTCCTACTTTTAAACTCCATTCAGTCCATCTGATATTTCAACAGTATTACACACACAAAAAAGGGGGGGAAGTGGAGGGATGGAGAAACCTTTTAAATGCATAATACTGGGGCAAGGAGAATATGGCTTGTTCAACATTAACCTTGACAAATTCATGCTCTTGTCATTTAAATGAATGAACCTTTCCAGTGTCGAGCTTGCTGAACCTTTGAAACCCCAGTGAGGAAGGACTGTAAAAATGATGCTCATCTCTCTCAAATTATTTTTCTGAGTAAATGAATGATTTCAGTGAAATCCAAACAAGGATGAATCTGCCCACTTGAATCACTTGCTCACAGCCAATGAACTTCCATGTGAAACAGCGCTTACCCTCCCCAGTTGCCATGTATTGATCTAAAACATCTTTCCTGAGCCTTCTCTCTCCTTTTCCTCCTACAGGCAAAAGGTTAGAGTTAGATAATAGTATTAATTTTCCAGACATCTGCACATGTTTTAATAGCCTGTAGAAGGTTTGAAATGGTTTCTGTTTGACCACCACAGGGCTAAAATGCCATTAAGACTTAGATTGTAGCAATACATAACAATCATAGCCCCGTAGTTCAACCTGGCAATAAAAGAACTAATTTATTTTATCGAAGATTTAAATTAATGTGATGAACTCCTCTCTCAACAGGAGCTGTAGTACCACTCTTAGAAAAATACCATGGCCCTGCATATTTTCAAAACCAGATTAAACACATGCAACAAACCTTGTGCATGTATGTTGTGTGTATTTTTTGAGTGTTTACATGTGTGTTTGTGTGTTCACATAATACTACTGACCATTCCTGAGACTATTTTGTTTTTTTCTGTCATATCTTCATTCTTAGCCTCATTTTTTCTATCATCTGACTCATAAACTCAGCA
>NW_010299076.1:71554-76604 GCF_000700745.2 Antrostomus carolinensis | reverse complement strand
CAGGGCAGTCTCCAGCATTAGCCTTTTTTTTTACCACCCTGAGAACTGGAATTTTCTTGTATGCAAAAATTATCACTGGTTAGGTAAACTGAGTTTAAAATAGCTTTTAAAATAGACATATGCAGTTAAGACAGATATTTTTGAAAATCTGTGAAAGAAATATTTAGAGCTCAGACAGTTTTCATTTCCAGCTATATGCTAGAGGAAAGCTTCAGCTTATCCCATTATAAAGTGATAAAGCAGCATTTGATGGCAGCAGCTTCTGTGATAAAATGATCATGGCAGCACTGAGAACGCATCTAATAAGGGAATTGATCTGTAGATTCCAATTCTGTAAGAGCCAACATCGATCAACATAAATGTCAATAACAAGATCGTACTGAGGTCTGCCTAATTCCTTTAGATGATTTTAGGGCATAGTCAGAAAGTGAATGTGAAAATGAATTTTAAACTGTGGGAATCACAAAGACCAAAATTATGTTGTACTACCAAGAGTGTCACTGGCTGTCATAGTTTCAGCAATTTAACAACATGTTGAAATTAGTGAGTATCATTTAGTCAGATAATGATTGATAATGCAATGCCTGTTGTAGAAGTGATCCTGAAACGTCAGTACTTTTCATCTGTGTTTTCATGTAAAAAGTACTTCTTAAATAGAGTGAAATAATAAAAAACAGCCCAGCTTTTTACTGCTAAAGCATAGATACCATGTGTAGGGCATGCCATAAAAGATTAATAGTGTAATTCTTCCTTGTCACCCACATTCAGTGTAAAGCTGTTTCCTAGACTTGATTCTGACCATGCTGAAATGTTAAGGAAAGCTGGTTTTACTTGTGAGCAATATAACAAGAGAAGGTGTCAGGATGTGCAGGATTCTGCCTTTCACTCTTTGATGTTTCCGTAATTCATAGCACCTATGTGATGTTGGCACTCATTTAGCAAAGTGGAATTAACATATTAATTAGCATTAGATCAAGAAAAAGGTATTTACAAAAAAGCATTTGCTGTTTTGTAGCAAATTAATAAGAAACAAAATACAAATATGTAGTAAAAAGGCTTGTCTCTTCTACAGTACTATTCTCACAAAAGTGCTGTTTTACCATACTCCAAGGAGTCTTCTATGAGAAAGCTCATTGAAAAAAATTATTTCATTAATTATTTGCATTCTGACTAGCTGATTACCAGGTCATTGATGTAAACTGTTGACTGTACAGTAATTACAAACCACAGGGAACTTTATACATACATTTTCATAGGAAATAAAATTATCTCATTTTATTATTACTGCTATATTTATAGACTCCTACCGTTGTGCTATTAAAATGAGAACTAACACTTTTGAGTCTAAGAGCTTGAAAACACTGATAGAGTTATAAAATTAAAACTAGGATCAGAGAGGATTACTTTGTGTCTTTAACATAACTTTATTTAAAGCATTTTCTAAAAATTAATAAAACTAAGGGATTTGGAACAGCAGTAATTTTAGGCTTACATTAATGTTGTCAACTCTCTGAAGAATACAGAGAGATTATGTTATTTATGTTTATGCATCGAATGTCTGCCTAATACCTCCCAATTTATACCCTAGGATACAAGTTTCCAACCTTCTGAGTTACTTTGGAATCTAATTGACTAGATTTTGCCATCTCTGGATGGCTTGATAATAACGGAGTGGAGCAAGCCTGGAAAATCTGAAGGAGACATGAGTGAAACCTTTGATTTATTTGCCTTGTTAACAGGATTTCCTGATGTAGTTTTGGCACCCTAATCTTCCATACAAATGTTTGTAATATCATACCCTTGTACTTTGTCTTGGGTGTTGTCAGTTAAGTAAACTTGCCTGGAGGATTTGACAGCAAAACTGACAAACCAGTGTTAATACTGGGTTTGAATTTAAGGTCTAGCACCTTCTGTATCACCAGGCTTCTAGGTTTTTTAGTAGAGTCAGCCTAGTAAGAGGGAAAAACAATACAAATAGTGGAAAATATCAAATTAGAACTTTCAGGGAAGTATTTTTATTAGATTCATGGAAAATTCAAAGCCACTTGACTTAAAATTTCTGGAATAGGTGGAAACTTCCTTTTTTTTTTGTACTAAGAACTGATTTAGCTTACTGAAATGTATTTTACATTTAATCCTTTAATATTAACTTTATGTATAACTCTTCCTCCTGTTACCTCTGAGCAATACTGCATGTTTGTGGTTGTTTCCTGTATTTTACACAGCTGTAGGTAAGACCAATAAATAACAGTCTCCAACTGCTTGTTTATACCACTGTAAGAGTTATCCTGGGGTTCACTTACTGAGTATTAACACTTTCCTCCCACCAAAAATAAATCCAACCAGCTATAGTGGTCAGTCTGTTGCGATACAGGTGTTGAAAACGCTAGCAGCAACAGAGAGAGCAAAATCATTTTAGTTAACCTGTCAGACAGACCCTAAGAAAGAACAGAATATTAAATATGAAAGACAATGTACATGTTCGTATTAAATACAACAGCACATAAGACTTCTGGGTTGCTTTGTCTGTTCCAGACTGAGCTTTATAATGTTTCATGTTACACGCTTTTGCCAAATACCAAGTATCTTCATTGGCAGCTTGGTCTGTTAGAAATGATGCCTGTAGCAATAGAGAAATAGAGAAAATAGCTTAGTGTGATGCAGTAGCTTTACAATCAGAAGTTACATGTTCTTGCCTGCACAGAGGTGTATTTAGAGCTTCTAGAGGTCTAAGAAATTATAAACATATAATTATTTTGGGGAAGGGAAGAGTATTTTAAACAGTCAAAGGCTGTTAATTTCTCTCTCTAGTTTTAGCCCCAATCCTGTACATGGTTAGACGTGGCCTAGTGGTAGGAGAAAGGAGTTATTTGAGAAGTTGACTGCATATCACATTTTCTCCTAGATCTTCCTGACAAACTCCTGTTCCCCATATTGCAGAGCTTTATTCACTTTCTCTAGGGGATGTTCTGCAGCAAAAGGGTAGGGTCAGAAGAGAGCTGCGTTGAACCTCTGTTTGCTCCTGTACTTCACTAATACTTTACCATTTTCTTTTCCTCGGCTGCTTGATGCAAAATTCTGGTGCTTGAGGAAATGCACAGACACAGATTGCTTGGTCATGGCTGCTGTATGTACAAGTGAAAATATGAGACTAAATATTTGTTGCAAAATAATCTTGTATAGTCAAACCTGTATGTTTTACCTGTAAACATGTAACAAATTTTATAAACAAAAGATCCAAATCCAAAAGAATTGTTGAGCTGTCATGTTCCTACCAGTGAAAGTGAACATGGACCCAAAATGCTACCCTCATGCTGAGGGCAAGGAAAGCTGGTATATGAACCTAGTGTTTCTTCCTTTAAAAATACTGATTTTTTTTTTCTTCCCCTAGAAATAACGTCTGGTTTTGTGTTTTCCTCATCCTTTAAAGCTTGTTCTCTTTTTAACACACTTGTGAAAATCTAGAGAGACTACACCTATATGAACATTCTTATGTAGCTTGTAAAATAATGCCCTGTTTTATTCCCAGAGCTGGCACAAAGAAAATCCACATTATTAACTGTTTACTTCTGGGCAGAAATAGAAGAATATAATTGCACATAGGGGACCTTATTTCATGTAAAAGCAGTGCTGAAAAGTGGTAAAAAGGACAGGAATACTTCTTAAAGAAGCCAAACTTCATGTTCATCTAAAATATTTATAAGAAATAGCCACAATCAGAAGTACCTTCACAGTATTCAGATAAATGATGATTGCAAAGCAGATTATTAGAGAATTAGAAGGAAAAAAGCATGGCTATTTCCACAGTGAAATGTCTTTGAAATTACCCTAAAGGATATAGGTATAAAAAGGAATCTGGGATGGCATATACCATGCACAAGAACTCTACTGGGAAGCAGCCTTTCTTCACATGCAGTAAGCAGCTGGAAAGATGAAGGGAAATTCCTAACCAAGCTGGTTAACTAGTGGAAAGTGCTCAGTATGACAATTGCTATTGCCATTATAAACTGTGAAAATGGAAAGAATCATTTGCTTTTACTATAAAATTAAACAGTGACGGCCATGAAGTTCTGTTTGTAGGAACTGAATAGTAGGAAAGTAGGACATAATTCTGAATTTTCTATTAAATATATAACTTCCAAGAGCTGAAAAAATTATTATAATTTTATTTTCATTACATCAATTATATACAATAAACCCATCAGGCATTGCTGTATGTGCACAGTATACAATTGCAAGTACATTTTCTATGTTAGTGATTATTAGAATTAAATAAGATGAAAGCATCTTTTTGCAGCTTTCACTTTTGCTTCATGTTTGGCTGGTTTATGTTGATGACCCTTTGTTCTGCTCTCTTTAGAAAGCAGAATTACCATATGTCAAAAGCATATGTATTGCAAACTCTTGATTTTTCTAAAAGCAAAATCCATTTCTATTTCCAGAGGTTTTATTAATTTTTCCTTATACTTAACTTTCTTTTTTATTTCCGAGTATTTTGTGTATGAGAAGTTCACACTTCACACTTTGAGTAGTGAATGTTCTTAATGTAGGTAACTTCTGATGGAATAGGTGAAGGATGTTCTCTCTTCTCCAGCTGAACATTCCCTCTGCAATGTATGCAAGGACTAAAAAATCAAGATTTAGTTTCATGACAGATTATATTTCTGCATAAACTAATACTATGTAAATTCCATACCTAATAATATTTTTTTTTCTTTCTTTGGTCTACTGTCTTCTATGGTGTAATAGAAATGTCGCTTAAAATACTATTTCTGTAAGATCTTTGAAACTAAATCTCATCCTAGATGTGATTAATTCATAGCTGCACTCTGCTTCTGATGCATATGACAGTTCAAATGAACAAGAGAGCAGGAAGAGTGAGACAGGTCAGATGGTTGTGAAAAGAAGCCAGCTAGAAAGAGCTCGTCTTTCATGAGCTTTGTCTATAAAGAGACCAACATATCAGTGCTCTTCTCGCATTGCACTTTGTTTTGCACCTTTTTGGTAGAGTTACTAAGACTTAACCCATTTAGTACAACAGGAGTAGAAT
>NW_010299076.1:52264-71527 GCF_000700745.2 Antrostomus carolinensis | reverse complement strand
GGAACTTCTTTGTGCAGAGAATTATTAAGAATGCGTAGTGTGAGGGCTGCAGAAAAGGTATCCCCTGCCAGTCCAATATCAGTGGTTGGGTTACATAGGTGAGCAGTCCAGAGTGTTCCTGTTCAGGTTTGTGGTGCCCCAGAGAACAGCAGGGATGGGAGGAGGCTACACTCCAAACAGCAACAGCTCTGGCACGAAGCGCCAGGGTGAAAACATCTCCCTAGAACCGAGAGAGAGAATTTCTTTCTTGTGAATGATGGTCTTTGGCTCATGTGAGAAAAGCAAAGCCAATTGATTTAATAGCAATTAACTCATCTAATATTGGAGAGCCGTGTACAGTTTGGCATAATTCATTGAAAATTGTTCTGGCAATGCTGCGGGCCATTAGATGTTTCAAAAAGTAGATGGGAACTGATAGATATCCTGCACAGATACAGTCAGGAGGCACAATAGTTAGGGGAGCCCTCTGAAAGATTACCTCATGCCAGCAGGTAGTAGCCTTCTTTTATCTTCCTAGAAAGCTGTAATAAGGATGCTGCTGGGAAGAAGGGGAACTGCCCTGCTATTTGATGGTTATCTGCCTGCCAGATAATTGTATTTCCTATTGCACTTGATATAATGTTTCCACCTAAATTATCAATTACTTTGTTTTTATTTTTTATGTGGGTTCCAGGAGTTAATCTTGACATTGAGCCACAAAGGGCACAGCCTTTTCTGCATCAATCTCACAGGTGAAGGAGGAACTTTTCTGCTACTGGCCACAGGCAGCCACAGAGAGGCCCTTTCTGCTCTGCCCTGGTCTCTGTACCTCTCAGCACCCACTTTCTGTAGAGACATGGGTCCAGTCTAGCTAAGATGCTGTGAACCTTTTAGTCCACACCTACCCCAGCAGTATACTCAGTACAGGGTAATTTCCAAGCAAATTGGCCCAGCCCATGCTGCACTTCCACAAGGGTTTTCTGTTTGGCAATCCGTTGCTCCTGATGTTTCCTGTGTTCAGAGGGGCCCAGACGTTCCCCACCATGTACAGGTATTACCCGGTTTCCCTTTATCATTATGTAGGGCACAAACAAACAGGGCAGTTGACTTGGATTTGAAGTTGTAACTCTTGCATTTAGTAAGTATACATTTAAACTGATGGGATCTTTTCTGTGGAAGTCATTCTGTGCTGTGGTCTAGCCTTTGTCACATTACATCATGATAGCATCAACAGTGGTTTTCATATTGTACAATTTTCAAGGCAGCAGTAACTCCTTCATCTAGTTATGTGACTGTCATCTGAAAATAACCAGAAAGGGTACAGTTATTTTGCATATCTGAGAAGAAATCAGAATCAAGATACATAGTTGGCACAATCTGTTACTTGATTTTAAATGGATCGTTAATGAGGTTTTTTTAACGAATAGTAGAGTTTTTCCCATTTTAAAATGAGAAAATGGAGAAGGAAAAATAAAAAAATAAATGAAAGAAAAACAATTTTCTTATCATTTTTCTTTTGTAATTGGATGACTTGCTTCAGTGCTGTGTGACTATATTTAATTAATGATCTCAAACTTTGTTATGCTGTTTGTTAATGCTAGTCATTGTGCTGGCCGTGTGTCTGTTAGCTTATTTGCATATGTATGTGCAGGAATATTCCCAATGTGATGATCTTTTGTTTGATACAGAAATATAATCACATTATGCATCTTGAGAACACACTTTTCTTCTTTGTTAATTATTTTAGTCTGCTGATTCACCTTTGTTATTATAGTTTTATAGAGTCGTAGAGCTTAACACTGGCAAAGATGATTCAAACACAACGTGACCCGTGTGCAGCCCAGTCTTTCTGGTCACTGAGCCAGTGTGGAGGGACCCCCGTTACTCCGAGCCATTTACAGCGTGCTTTGCTGGGCTATGTCTTATCAGTGGCCAAAAATTGTTTCTATTTTCTGCCTGTTCCATTTGGGCTAATCTCTGCTCTTATGTCTGATATAGACAATAACAGCAGCACACTAAATTCCATTGGATGACATTATAGGGGTATGTTTAATTTCCCTTCTTGAGATGCATATGTTCCCATTTAAGTAATGAAGTATTTAAAATGCCTTGCTGGAAAAATGGGAAGACAGTTTTACAGCTATAAAACTCCTATAGCACATTTCCAGGATACTTCTTCCTGGGAAAATAAATGTTCGAGTATAAATGTTCATCCATCTCAGATGTCTCAGACATCATCTGTAACGCACAGATCTGGCTATAGTAACATCTGCTAAAATATCTCTGGAAGCAAAAGTCTGGTGACCAGTTTCACTGGAAAAAGTAATTAATTCCTCTGAAAAGAGCAAGTACCCCACTTGTTCATAACATCGGTGACTCCTGGTTCTGAAAAAAGTGGAATTCTCTGGTGGTTCAACAATGCAGCTGGAATTACTGTCAAGAACAGCACACATACTAAGTCAGTAAATCTGTGAGTTTGGGAAGGCATTTTACCTGGTGCTTAAATCTTGAACAAACATCTGACACTAACTCTTGTAATAACACTTTTAAAAGTGCACACTGAGTAACTAGGCAATAGGCATCACTAATGTTAAAATCACATCACCTGGACGTAGTTAGTATCTATAATGAAAAGTATCTTGGATACCGAGTGCTTGTAGCATTTTAATCTGTTCAGCAATAAATTGGACAAAATATGTTTATACAGAATATTGATCATTGAAAATATTTACCATAATCTCTCTGCAACCTGGATAAATATGTAACTCTTGAGAAATTACTCCCAAATTTATAATTAGTAGTTTTTTTTTAAAAATTGCAGATTGTCTGGAATAGATGCCTGAAGCACAGCACACAGATAACAGAGGCTGTAGGAACGGCCACCTGCTTTGTTCTCCAGCAGATAAATTTCTGCAGTGGGTACCAAGAGAGCAGGCTAGGGAGTAGCTGGGTGTAAGATACTGCGTGACTGATGTTTGAGGGCTCTGAAAAGAACTGTCTTGCCATTACTACTACTACACAGTATGGAAGGGCTTTTATGGCTACAAATTCTTTTTCCCTCTTTGGCCAGGCTTTTTGGATGGACAGGGTGATGGACCATGCATGCAGCCTCAGCAAGGTCCCATGGTTTGCATCACAGCATCCCCCTGGAAAAGCTCCCTGGCAGGGTCTGCACCATTTGTTCTTCCAAGCTGAGCACCCCAGTCCTGAGGAGGAGGTAGATGTGGTCTCTCAGGTTGCAAGCCTGGAGAATTAATGGGAAAATGAAAAGAGCCTAATTCGAAGTCCCTTTGTTTGGGTTTTTTTTAACTCCTTTTTCAATCGATTTCAGTGGACTGTGAGTTAGATCCATACTGCCTGTTACATGATATGTTGGTCCAATGACTGACAAGACTGCAGATATTTCTTCTTTGGAAGTCATCGGCCAAGGCATTCACATAAATCATGGATTTTATTGAAACTGCAATTAAAACAAATCAGGCTTAATACACACTGAAAGCCTTAGTAATTAGTATACAGGTGAACATGGAGGGAAAGGCACAAGCTTAGCTATCCTTCTAAGCAAAACTGAAAAAAAGAACTGTGTATTTAATCGAACAGCATGTGAATATTAATGTACGAAATCCTCTGAGTCCCTAGTTCCCTGATGCAATTATTTTCTATTCACATTAATTGTTCCTAACAGATGACATTAATGACTTCGAGTTAAAATGTGTGCAAAGGAGGCCTTCAGCAGATCAATGCTGTTTAAAAATAGGGTCACTTTTGTAATCATTCACTCAAGGTGTAACAGCTCGTAAATAAAACAACATTAACATGTTGATTGATTTATAAATGTTAATTTGGTAGTTCATTTTTATGCTTTTTCCCTGAAACCTGTCAAACTCTGTGGATAATGGTGGGACTCGTGTTCATTTGTCATTGTTCCATGTGAAGTAATGATAAGTTGCAAAACAGTGACTAGAAGAAAAAGCAGAGTTTGTTTTGGATGAAGAATGATCTGTTGTGCAGACAGGAAGTCTGGGACAAAGTAAGCACAAAGAGCAGCGTTTCAAATTAGAACAAATACTCTTTTACCTCAGGGTCTTAATTTCCCTTGAAATTTAACGACAGAGTTTGGAATTTTAAAAATGCTGATCTGCTGCATATTTGACAAATGCTTATACTTCGCTCGTTGCCTTTTGCCCCCCCTCCAGAAACTCCATTCACGCATCTTAGACCTCTCATCTGGGGATTTGCTTTCAGAAGTAGAAAGAAACAGAAGCCTGGTGCAGCCCCGAACTGCTGATGCTCAGATTCACGTGAGTTTTTGTGCTGTCCTTGTCCTCCTCGGTTGGAACCTTCCTTTTCGCCCCTGAAGTCTGATGTCAGGGATGAGCCATAAAGCTGATCTCTGAATTGAAACACTGTTGAGGCAGATAACAATACTTCTTCTTCCTTCTGTTCTCTGAAATTCAATATTGTGTCCTCAGTTGATATAGTAAGCAGATAGTGTCACTCTGTGCAAAAAAGTGTAAATCTTAGCAATGTCCCCAATATACCTTTTTGGGTATTGATTACATCTCAGAATCTCTGAGAAATGGTCAAGGAGCTCTTTATTAAAGCCCATACACCATATTATTCATCCTACTTTTATGATATATTATGTATGAACTTTTAAAAATTCATGGGCTCTGCTTTTTTTTCTTTTTTTTCCTGATGGGGTTAGCTTTGTGCTTATTTGGCAAAACATTAGCCAGTGTGGCTTTCATGTTTCATTGTCAAAGAGAAAAGGAGCTTAAAAAACAAAAGTCACATAAAGATAGAGGGAAACAAAGAGGACAAGAACAGAACATTGAACCTGTCTGTGCCTTTGATCTTGAAGTACAGTAGTGTCAACAAAAATGTAATCTCCTTTGTAATACAAACTTTAATGAAAAGGCATTATTTCAAAGGTTCACAAAAATGCTAAAGACCCTTTGCATTATATGTAATTAAGCCTGCAGGTTAGGTTTTTCTAATATAGAGTTTTGTGTCTTTAATCGTCTGATTCTTTCAACTTTCTGTGATTTCTAGCAAAAATTATGTATTTAAATTGTAATACTACATTCAGCCCTTTGTGCTCGTAATTTTGTTAAAAATAATAACTTAAGAGTCATGACTACAAAAAATTAAAATTTCACCATGTCAGTTAATAGGCCCATATGCAAGTTATTTAATGTTTAATTAATGCATCATAAACATACTATTCAAAGTACTTTCTTGGATAATTTAGTGAAAAAAGGCAAATTGCGGGAGAAAATACCACTCTCCTTAGTGCTCTGAATGCAATGTAGAAATTGGGTGGATATTCTGCTTTAGAATCTGTAATGGTATGATACTTTTTTTTGCAAATTTTCTCATCTCTTAAACAGTAAAGATGTTTACAGTGATATGCTGTTCTTTTGCTTTGCTTAGGTATCTCCATTTTTCCCGTTGCTAAAACTGTAGGACCAAATGCCTTTCTCCTCTCTTTAGGTGCAAAGGAAACAAAGTGAGGGGATGGAGAGGCTCTCAGGCTAGCTGAAGAGGACAGGAAGGGAAGGCAGTACTTGTCACTGTGTTCTGATCTCTTTTCTCCTACAGGAGATTCTTATAGGAAGGGATTTTACAGGCATCCTTCCCTTAAATGCTATGATGACTGGGACATAGCCTAGTGTAAAGGGCAGAAATCTGACATGACATGTTTTCCCAATGCCACAGCAGAAAAGCAACGAAATAGCCAGAACGAGCAGATGCTGCTATTGGCCTCTCTACAGTCAGCCTTACAGGGAATGACACCGTCATAGCTGAGAAGGCTGATGAGAGAGGGTCTCCCGTGGGAACCACGGTGTCAGAAATAAAGAGTAATTTGTCTCAACAAAGCGAAAAAGTCTGTTTCAGAGCTGAAAACACAGGCATCAGCCTGCCGCTGATGCTGAAAGATGTGCTCTTCCCAGAGCCAGCGGATTTAAAGGCTGTACCTCCTGCATCCATTTGACTTTCTAGGAGAACATGTACCAATAACTCCCAGAGGTGAAATGTGCTCTTGCTACCTCTAAATGATTTTCCCATTCATAGGTTTTGCCTGTGACAGAGAATAATGATTTGCCCTGTAGTTACGTTTGTCAAATCAGAACATTATGATGTCAGCTGAACAGTGAACAGCTGTACTGATGAACTCCTCAGCAGTAAAAATTTTGCTTTCTTCCATTTAACTGAAAAAAGGTTCAACCCCAGTAGTAATAAATGGGAGGACATGGGGGAATACATGGAAGAAATTAGCAGAAGGCCAACAAACATGTTAGTGTATGAGAAGTGAAAAAAAAAAAAATCCAACAAAAACCACCTGAACATTTTTCCAGAGATTTGAATGAAGAAGCTGTGTCTGCTGCATATACAGTTTTGATAATTGTTTTGTGGATTCAGTAACTTTACTTTTCTTGTGTCTTCCTGAAAATAAAGGTAAAATTTTCATCTAAGCAAAATTAATTTGGAGTATATCTATGTGCAGTAATCAATAAATATTGTTTGAGCTTGCTTTAGTGACATACAAAGCAAAGTTTTATGAAACAGAGTCATGTCACGCTGTCTGGTGTTCCTGATAATTAAAAAGATGTCTGATTCTGTAAGGAAACTGGTGAACAGCATAACAGAATGGTGCAGGCACTTAACATTAAAGAAGCTCTAACACTGTTAAGCACAAGAGTATTAGTTTGAAAACAAATTAAAGGCATCCTAGATACTCCTACAGAGGTTTAATATTTTACCTAAAGTGCTATCTGCTCTTCATTACTCTCTTCCTCAAAGCTGGCACTTAGTCACAGTCAGCTGAAATTGCATTTGGAGAGGGGCGATAACTACACAAGTACTAAAGGCAGCCATAAAGTGTCAATAAATTGCATAAGCAAGAGGCTTCAGCTGTCTGCGAGCGACACAAAGATGGATTGTCCTACGTCAGAGAGTTTCTTAGACAAAGCTTTGAACTAGATAGGAAACCAAAATTAGACTGTAATGGAGAGATTCCATTCTCAGTGGACATTCTGGTTGGGATACTAAATTAATTTACCTTGTCCAGGGTGTACAGCCTCATCTGTTACATTGTAGGGCTATAATGCAGTTGTCAAGATGTACTTGTATTCTTATAACTTTGTTTTCTGTATCTTACTGGAGCACGCTGCTTATGAACAAAGCATAATTCAAATAGACACAGGATAGTCTTTAGCAAAAGAAGAGTAGAATACTGGTTTGAGAATAAAGAAGAAAACATGGAGGGTTGTGGATTTTTACCCTGACAAATGAAAATGTTATCAATTTTTAATTTAGTTCCCTGTATTAAATTCACCAGATGCTAATGGCATGACAGGAAGGTGTAAGTAGCTTACTAGCTTTTCCTTTGTCCCTCTTAATCACGGAGAAGTTAAATTATCTTTTTCCACCCATAAGATATTTCTATTTCTTCCCCTACTTTAGGAATGCCAGCAGAATGTGAAATCCAGTATACCTGTCTTGAAATGCCAGAGTCAATTAAATATGACAGGTCCTAGCTGTCTGTATCCCCGGAGCAGCTGCAGTAGCAGTGAACTCTCCCTCTCAAGTGCTTGCAGTGAATATTCCAGTGGTTCCTCCTACACTTGGAATGATGGAAAGACATGCAGCAAAAGGGTAAACCAAATTAATTTTCTTCATTTATTAGGTTAAATTCATCTGAAACAAGACTAATTGAAAAACTCCATATTTCAGAATCTTTTTTCACTTTCTTCTCTCTTTTATATATAAAACAGTTGTCACTAAACTCAGTAAGGGTTCTCTCCCCAATGTCTCCCTCCCTCTTACTCTTCCTGCTTTTAATTTTTTGGTAACAATTCCTTTATCACTCCAATTTGCTCACAGTTTCCTCATTTATTCCAACATTTATTCTGTCTTTCACAATCCAAATTGTTCTTCTTCTTTATCTTAATCCTTCCATTCATGCTGTTCTTCCTACAGGTTTTAAATGCACTGCAGCCTTCACATCACTGTGAAATGCTTTATTAAAAAAGAACATTGCTATTAATAACAATGGATGAAATGTAATGTCCTATGCAACTTCTAAATCTATTTACTAAAATGGTAACACTTTTTATTAACAGCACTTGTGAGTAATATGTGGGTTTTATGTTGTTTTAACAGTCATCCATGAGCTGGGATAAAAGAATAAGCATTGGTTCTTCACTCCCAAGCAACCTCTCAAGTCCTGCAGATGATCTACCTCCAACTCGTATCAAGGAAAACCATATCTTAGAAGCACTGAAGAAATTACAGAAGCAAAAAATATTACTTGAATCACCTTCAGTAATATCAAAATGGGGTTACAAAGATTGCATGAACTCTAACGAAGGAATATATTCCCCTGGAGTTAAATGTGGCAGCCATAATGAACAGGCTCATTGTAAGCCAATGGAAATAGGAAGTATTTGCATTGAGCATAACAAAACTTTCTCGTATGATTCAGACTCACATGATGATGCAGATGATGACTCTTCATCCTTACTGTTGCTGCAGGAAGTACCAAGCAAAGACTGCAGGACTTATTGTAACAAATTAACTCACAGTGTTTCTGACAGTCTCTTTGACTGGGATCCTAATAGGAAACATTTGCCAGAAAGAAGTTCATATTTTAATTCAAAGGAAAGACCTGAAAAATTGACTAGTTTTGTCAGTGGATTTCAGGCTGAAGTAAAATCGTGCACCAGAGCAAAGCTGCCTGAGTTACAGTTAAATCAAAGCCATGCTAATATAGGCTGGAAGGACCTTAATTTTCAGCTTTCAGATACTGATGACAATGAAGTCTTGGATGAATTGCATATAGAAAGCAGTGATGAGAAAAGTCCATCAGATTTATTAGCAACTCCTTTTACTGAGAAGAAGTACACAAAGACCTCTGACATGCTCAAAGTCACTGACAATTCTCAGTTTGTATCTACTGACAAAGAGGAAAAACAGATATCTGCTCACTCAGACATTAGGCCAAAGACATGTAATTTCATTAAACAACAAAAGGTTATAAAAAAGACATCTTCTGAAGAATGCATTACCATAATTTTTGATGCTGAGGATGGTGAGCCTATTGAATTCAGCTCACATCAAACTGGAGTTGTCACTGTAACAAGAAATGAAATTTCAATCAACCAGCCCCAAACTAGGTCCACTGCAGAATACACTGAATTTACACCTCAGGAAGTAACTGATTTGCAGACAGAAACCAAGAAACAGACTCTTGAAGATAATACAGGGAATAAAAATACAGTTGTCCCCATGACCTGCACTGAATCTTCACACTCTGGAAGAGTGACCCTGCAAAATACTCCACGACAAAAACTAGTGAAGCCAGTGTATGATGTATCATACAAGGCCAATTCAAGCTCCACTGTGCATCCAGGAATCAATCAAAAGCCAGACTTGACTAAAATACCCAGCAGAGGTAAATTTTCTCCACAAAAAACTGCGATGACAGAGAGCGAGGAGACACCTGTAGCTCAACCAGTGGGCCCTGCAACCCTTGAAAAGTCACCTGCTCTGACACCTGTAAAGCTTTCAAGATTCAAAAAGGCACAAAGTCCACCTCGTAATTTTGACTCAAAAGTCAACTTCCAGGTTCCAAAGTCCCCTGCCCACCTCCTGCCTGGCTTGAAACATCCAGGCAAAGATGACGGGTCAAAGTGTCCAAAGAGTCAGAGTCCAGCATCACCACTATTGCCTCAGCACCTTATAGAGCCCAGTGACTATGGAGAACCTCCAACCAGAGACTTTCATTGTGATTTAGCAACTGTAGAAGCCCGATCACCATCTCCACCCCTTCCTCCAGGCAGATCAACGTCCTTGTTGATTCGGCCTAATTATGCTCATTCACCACCTGTAGTGGTAAAGTTAGGAGGAGCTGTTCCCAGTGAAACAGCAAAAAATGTACTGAAATCATCACCATTAAAAGGAACTGTGAACTCTGGCTTTCATAATCAATCTAGTCATGAAGTACAAGCAAAAAATGCATCTTCTGGGGCCAAAATTGAATTATCTTACCTTCAAGAAAATGCAGAAGCAATTATGCAAAATAAATGCATAAGTCAGCAACCCCATAGTGCATGCCAAGGACTTTCCAAAGTTTCCACAAAGCGAGTCTGCCCAAAAAACCCTAATCAGCTGGGTCTCCACAGGAATCGTGAACTTTCCAACACAGATTTTGAAACAGCCAAGTCTTCTTCTCTGGGTTGTCCATCATTGGAAACAACTTCTTTGCAAGATGAATATTCCAGCAAAAAAGATACTTCCAGTGACAGTGGGGTAGATCAGACACAAAAGATATCAAACATTCTCGCCACAACTCCTCAACGTCATACAACAAGCACAAGTGAGCCTTTGCTATCTCAGGTAAATAATTCCCCATTGTCAACACTGTTTCAGGGTAGTGACACCGCACACACCACCCAAAACTCTAATGAGAAAGGAATGAAAACTCGTCTCCCTGTAGGACTGAAATTATTTGTCAAATCTCCACAACTTCTCAGAAAGAGCTCTACTGTACCAGGGAAGCAGGAAAAAGACAGTATAAATGCAGCTTCCAAAAGTAATGTGAGTTCAAGTAAATACAAGCAAAATGAATCTGTAAGTGTAACCACTAGAGGTGCAACGGATGCTGAATTAAAAGAGTCTGTGTCTGATACCGAAGTAAAAAATAATTTTATGGTGGGACTTAGCATGGATACAGCATCACCTCATTCACATGAAAATGGCAACTTGGTGGTGGACAGAACAGATGGATTAGAAAACAAATTAGTTAAGAGATCTGTTTCTTCTAGCAACAAGTCACACTTGAAGCCAGCTCTGGGCATGAATGGAGCAAAAGCTCGTAGTCAGAGTTTTAGCATTCATACAGGGGAAAAGCCATCTGCCCCTGTGACAGAAGGTCTCGGAAAAGTACGGACTCAGATTATTACAAACACTTCTGATAGAGGAAATTCTCTAACAAGGCAGAACTCAGCCATGGAAGGACTTCAAATCAAAGCTGTTCCTGGGTCAGCACTGATACCAGAGACTCTTTCATGTACTCCTAAAAACACAGAAAATTCTTACTCCAGACAAGGTTCTCTTGGAAATATGAATAGTTGCAATAGCCAGCATGGAAGCCCAAGCAAACTGCCCTTGAGATCATCACCAAAAGTAGACTTGTTTCACAACAGCTCAAAATGTGATGGAAACAAGCCATTTTCTCAGAAAGATGCACGCAGTCTATCTGTCCAAAGTGAGAAAAGCACTGAAAGTTTTAGACACGAAGCTCTAAGTAAAAAAGGTGTTCTGGCAACAGAACTGGTGTTAGAAGCGTCAGCTACTGTATCTTCCAAACAAATTTCATCATGTCAAATTTCGGACGGAATAAAGTGTCCTCATAAACTGGAAGCAACAAAGTCACGAAGACAGCAAATGTCTTTAAAGTTACCAGAAGCCTCTGAGAAGGTCACCGATGTTTTGAGTTCACCGGCTTTACAACCTACAATAGAGGAGAAAGTCATGTTGTGCATCCAAGAAAATGTGCAGAAGGGTCAGGGACAAAGCAAATCTCCCACTGTGGAGACTAAACAAAAGACTGGGCCCTCTATAGCTAGTTGGTTTGGCTTTCGAAAGAGTAAGCTGCCAGCACTGAATAGCAGGAAAACTGATGTTCCTAAAACAAAGGTAGAAAAAAAGGATACAAAAATTTCAGGTTTTGGAATTAAGCAGGCAAAATTGGAGAGAAGAAAAGAAAAAAAGAAAACTGAACAACACTGTGAAATAGAAAATGAAATTAACAGGAAAACAGACAACGATGACATTTTAGCTGATGTCATGGAGAGCAAAATTATGAAACCTTCACAAGACACACCTGGTGAGATTGAGTGTGAACAAGTCAAAGGTTCCACCACAGCTACATACTCACCAAAAGACAGTTTTATGAAAGAGCTTTTAAACAGGTAAAACTCTGGAACACAATTTGGGATGTGTTGTTGTACACTGTAGCTTTACAGATGCTCGGATGCTAAGTTCAATGTATGTTCCTTTTAGACTAAGAATGCATAGTAGCAGTCAGCAAGCACACTATCAGGACTTTAATCGCTACAGGAAAAAACATTAATAGTGAGATGATAATTTTGTTCATATTACTTTGTTAACCAAACCAATGGTCTTTGAAATTAAAGAATGGCAAGTTACATCCAAGTTGATAGAAATTCAAATGATTCCAGAAATCAAGAATCTAGGCAGGTGATGTGTAAAGACAGAAGATGATTAGGTACATGTTTTAATGTGTTCCATCTGCATGTATTGTAACCAACAAACATATTTGGTAACTAGTCAGAATTAATTACATTTCTAGCTACCACAACCTTCAGCCACAGAAGAACTTACCGATTGCTATACTGTGTTTTCACGTTTGCCCCACAGCAGTCCCAAATATAATATAAATCATTATATGTGAAAGGCTGAATTGATATACTACCTGAAATTGCAAGTGACAGATTTGATCAAGGCTAGTTAGAAACATTTATCACTCAAAGGTCTAGAGACAGAAAGATACAGAGAGGTTACTTTAAACATTAAAGGAATGGGAAAGTAGAGTGATTGAAGAAGGGCAATGTAATTTATCAGAGGAATCACTCTCTACCTGCAGAGTTGATAAGAAAGCAGCTCAGCAGACAGAAAGTGGATCAAATAATGTTTCCTACAGGAGTGTGTCGAAGGGCAGCTCCCAGGGCTTCTCTCTTCACGGTAACTCTATCAGCTCTCAAGGAAACCACAAGAAAAACAGCAACACAAAAGCTGATATGGAAATGCAGAATCAGACTCTGGTAAGTGCTTTAGTACGTGAAAACATTATTACCTTCTTTTTAACTTCTGGATATGTTCCTTATTGCCAGTACAGAAAAACGGGATAATAACTGTTTATATATGATAGAAAGATTTTGTGTAGCTAGAGAATTGTGAATTAATACAAAAGTTGGCAGCTTGACTATAGGCCAGATTATACAGCTAGTCGTGAAGATCCTACTGCTTCTGCTGGCAATTCAGTTCCAGTGGAGATATATGCACAACAATGCTATAATCATACTGTAGTAGAATGAAATAATAGGACCATTTTCTTTTTTTTATTTTTCTCTCCTTTCCCTGAAAATTACATGCCAGTGTTGAACATTCCTCTGAACATTATAGAAATCATTAAGCCTAAAAAGTGCACTGCTGGTGGGGAAAAGGCAAAGCATTTGACCATGTTTGGGAATATCTGTCACTTAAGAAGGAGTCTTTCAAAAGCAAACACATACATTTGACCCATGTCTTTCTTTGTACCATGGAAAATCTCCCTGTTAATGCCCTTTAGTTAATTTTATGCTTCATTAAGGTACTAACTGTATTTGATACTTTAATTTACCCAGAGAGTATGAATGTTGCGATTTAGAAGAAAATAATTTTATTTTCTGTTAGCTGCTAGATTCTGGTTCTTGAAAGTTTACCCGTGAGTGGCCACCTTTTCTGCATTGAGAGGCATACACACAAAGTCTAGGACTGTAGCCTAAAGTCAGACTGAATGGGTGCCCTTCCTGTGAAGCTTCTGATAATTAACCTTAGAATTTAGAGAGCAATTTTTTGCCTAGCAAGGGCCTTTCCCATGATGTTTTAAATCCCAAGCACTAGGAGAACAGAGATGCTTTGAATGAACATTCTTTTCTCATTCCTGATAGCTGTCTTGACTGTTTTACTATGATGATTATTAACAGTAATCACCGTTTTCACAAAATAATCTGAAAACTTGTGCCAAGTATAGCACTGACCATGAAGTGGAGGCTGTTACTGTTGTTTTTCTGATAAAACTGAGTTATCGAGGTACAGCACATGCAACTATTTCATCTAAGAGAGTTTGAAATACAAATTATTTGAGATGTGTTTCAAGGGTAAAACAAATTTCAAAAGCTTCATAATGTGCACTGAAAAAACTGTTAGCTTATTACTGTTGTTTAGGATGCTTAAGGTTAAAGTATCCCACACATGGTTTCAACTTCAGGCAAATGATTTTTTTTTTACTTTAATGCAGATATCTTTCCTAAGAACATCTGCAAGGTCATTTTTTAAAAACTTACAGGGAACATATGCAGAATGAATGTGCTGGAAAACTTTTTCCTCCTGACTCCTATGGTATCATCTCTTCTTTGAAAATGTAGATGTCTCCTGCATTATAAAACCACAAATTATAAGCATATCTAAGGCTGTCCTTGTAGTGTCACTGAAAGGAAAGAGAGAGAATGAAAGTCTGGAAATGTGCAATATGCAGGAAATTCAATCCAACTGATCTAGAACTTTGATAGCAAAGCAGAGCCCCTTATCAGAGCCACTCAGTTTAACTATGCCCCATTTAATACGGTCCTGACAGCTTAGGGTGTATCTTCACTGTACAGAAGTACAAAAAACTACACATTGCTTCTACAATTTCTTTCTAACTTATTATTTTCTAATGCTGCAATAATTTACTGTGCTTTTTGTCTGTCGTTTTGTGAAAAGTCTTTCTAAATGCAGCAGTAATAGTAATTTAAGATTTTTAAGAGTATCTTCGAGAAACACACTTTGTTTTATCAGGGAACTACAAAGATTGTCCTTAATATACTTAAATAATGGAGAAATGCTAATTGTACTATTTAGTTTTAAGGATATGTTAGTCATGGGGAAAAGGCATTACATTACCTGTACTATGCCATGCACTCTTTTGTTCACTGGAAATCGCAGTATTTTTTGTATTGTTTTTGAAAATTGAGTTACATTATATGCTTCATCTTTGTGAGTTTCAGATTGTGTGGTTTTTTGACACTTAATTCCTGAAAGAAATATCTACTGCTAAAAGACTGAGGACATCTAGAATAACGAGATTAAAAACATGCTTACAGTTCTTAATGCTAATTTATGAAAGAGATATACCTTAACATTCCACAGTATGTGGTATTTCATCTTGTCCTCCAAACTCCTACAAGAAAAACAATGGAAAGTCTTTGCATTCAAAGTTCATGCATCTTATTACTATCATTTCCAGTTGTTCTTTGGCATCTGCTTACTTTGAAGCAGACTGCAAAGGACTGGGAGATAGCTGTGACTGAAAACAGTCACATGTGGTAGAATGGCCTGTTGTGCATTTTTTTGCTTGTAAAAAGACAAAATGAATGCTTTTGGAGAAAACAGCATAAATCTTTTGAAAAGCCCTAAGCTAAGAAGATTTCTTTTCTTTTTTGAACAATGCAAGGTGCATTCAGTCACGGGTTCAGTGCAGAAGCTGCTGTATTTCAAAACCACATATCATATATATACTGCTTCTTTAAATCCTGGCCATAATACTTTTTAACATTAATTTTCTAGAAAGTTTTTCCTTTAAAGCCTATTTAATTTTTGATGATGAAATCTCTTCTCTTATGATGTGCCAGGTAAAGACTCGGGGCACTGTTATGCCATAACATATGCACCAATTACCTCTGATTTCTGTTCATGGAAAGAACATTATTGCTTGACTGCCACTGAATTTATGGAAAAAGCAATGTTCCACCAATGGCAGCCTTGTGCATTCACCTTCAGAGGGATACGCTTCCCGTTAGTGTTCATCAAAAAAGCACTTGCTCTAAAGGCCAGCCAACAGCCAATACATAATCCTTTAGCCCACACCAAGGATATTCACCATTCTCCAGTACTTTTTCATGTCCTTGGCTGGAGCTTAAGGTGAGATACAATCATTTTTGTGCTGCACTGCTTCATTTCATCTTTGTGATTTTATTACAGCCCAATGTAATTTAGAAAAGCCATGGGCTTTACTTTGTGAGGTGGAAATGTGGCACCAAAATCAAGACACCAGGAGTTTTGTATAGCACTGTCTGTCTGCAGTCTGTGTGTTTGGGGAATACCCAGAGATCTATCCTAATATTGTGAAATGTCACATCAGCAGCAAGCCACAGACCGCCGTGCAGTCTGCAAATGTGAGAAATTGTTCTACCCGTCATTCGATGCCAGATGATCACGTACTCTCCTCTTCATCTTCCATAGCCTGAAGAGCCTCATTTCAAAAGAAAAACGATCTAATCAAATCTCTGGGATTAAGATATTATAAATGTACTTTTATAAATATAAAGAGTGAGTCTTTCATGTCTTGCTGAGGCTAGTCACAAGAGGTCAATAGGGCTACTTGTGTAAGCCAGACAAGCAGAATATATACTATGATCAAAGATATGTCATGCAAATGATGATAAATTTTACTGGTTTAGATTGCAGAACATATTTAATGTTACTGTGAATGTGCTGTAAGTGGCTTAAAACAGCAGAGAGTGATTAACAAATAATTTAAGATCTCTAAGATATTGAAAGTAATTTTTTTCTGCAGTGCTGGCTTTCCTCTCATCACCCTGAAAGTATCTTCATTCCTGTTTGATTTATATAGCATGGCAGAAAAGTATGTCCCTGGATCTGAATTATGGCCGCTGATGGCATGTAATGGAGGGGGCTTTCACTGTATGCTAGGAAGATACTCAGATTATATATACACTTGGGAAACAGGAGTGCAGAATAAGAGAGCAAAAAGATGTCTTCATCTGAAAAACAGTGTATCTAGGGGATTTGAATAACACATGCTTGAATAACACATACAGGCTCTTAGTGTGCACTGCATTCTTAAATAAAGTTTTTCTCTCTGTTTAGCTAATAAGTGATTTTAAACAGAGGTGGAAACAAAAATACCAAAAAGTTCAGTGTTTGCAAACAGGACTAGAGAGATACCCCATCACATCCTAGGTTCACATTTTTTTTACCATATGTTCTGAAACGTGGTATTTCTAGAGGGAAACAAATATGACTTCAGGACACCTAAGATTTTTTTTTTTTAAATGTAGAAGGCTTTTCTTTTTGAGGAAGGGTAGTTAAAGTTGTTAACCTCAGATATTGTTCATAGCTTGAGACAGGCTAAATTTCCACTCTTGGCTGCCCTGTAACTTTACTCTGGTTTATTTCTGAAAAGATATTCTGTAAACATTAAGCAACATAAACATAGTCACAGATGTTCTTCACTTTTGTTGTTGTACTATGTACAGGCTAAAGTAGTCACAGAAAACCTGCAAGAAGAAGAGGAGGACACCATGACAAGGACTACATGTCAGAGTCATGTGATAGGTACAAAATTCTATTTTACACTAGATTTTATTGCTGTTTCAGTTCTTGGAAAAAACTGTAATTCTCATTACTTTGTTTGTTTACCCACCTAATGCCAGCTTTAGCATTCATTTAGCTCTGTTCCTGGTTAGCCAGATTTCACCAATAATATAAAATATAAGTAGATACCATTACTAATTGTGGATCAATGCAATGCCTGACAGAAGGGCTTTGGAACCTGGCTGTGAAAGATCATTTAAGCTTCCAAAACTACTGGATTACATAGAGTGGCTTAACTCAAGGGTTGTTGTGCATGATACTTTCAGTGGGAATAATTACTAATATACTGTAACTCTGTCATCTGGCTTGAATTAGTAAAATTCTGAATAAAATTCTGAATAGCAGAATAATTACTGTGATTAACTAAACCAGGAGGAGTAGCAAAACAGGTGTCTGTTCAGAAGACCTTAAAGCTTGCGGAAATAAATAAAGAAAATATAGTTGCCTTTGCTCTATGCTTTTCAGTAGGGTAGCACTGTCTGCCCTGCTACTTGATTGGCATGTATGAATTTTTAACCTCAGTACATGTTAAAATATTTAATAGGCAATAGAGGACAAAACAGAAGACTGTCTGGGATCTGTATTAGAGCAGTACGTCACCACTATAAGGAACTGACTCTAAATGAAGAAGTTTCTCCTTTAGCAAGTTCCCTTTGCAGGCAGAGACTGCAGCAATAGTTAAAATCCAATGCAGTGTTTTCAGGACACTGTAAGTGATATTGGTAGCCAGAAGCAATTTCTTTTCACTAATACTGTCAAACCAGGAAGTGGGGCTGAACAGATGTATCATGTCGAAACACATTTCTCTTTGGGGTAGTTGGAAAATGTTTGCATGCTTTATTGACTTGTACATCCTTTTCAGTCCTAAATTCAGCCAAATATACTCTGACTGTCCTACTTGCAGAAAAGATCCCTAAACTCTTCCCTCGCTAAGAACCCAGCTGTGACTTGGCTCCTTTACAGCAACTGAATAACACAAACTTTGTCCAGTGCAGTGTAAGACTGAGGGGATTCTGTGAGTGGGTAGGCACTAACCCCGAAAAGAGAAATACATGCTCCTCACTCTGTGAATAAAGGGCTTACTTTCTGTTACTAGAAATTGCCCAAAAGATAATAACTCACTTAAGATTGTTCAGAATTATTTTTCCTCAGATTGAAATAATGATTTTGCCTCTGCCCCAAAATTCTCAAAACTTTTACTTTCAATTTATGTGAGATATTTGGGTTTAATTTTTTAATTCAAATACTAAACAATAAAAAAACAGGTATTTGCAGAGCTTTTTTCTGAAAAGGCTCCAGTGCTTCCTTGGTGTTTATCACTGTATTGGTGTTTATCACTGTAATAGGTGGTTGTGACTGAGACCTAATTGCTGTACATTTCCATATATTACTTTGTTATTGAGTCCCGTAATATGTCATGCCGGTGGCTTTTGAGGGTGTTAATATTTTGCTCCTCTCACAGGCACCAAATCTGAGTCTCTGACAGGACCTAGTGGTTATGGAGCAGGTTGATTGGCATTCCCCAAAGTCAGACTTAGTTGTGCCTTGGGTTCATGAGACCCTCAGTTAACTGGGAGAGGTCATCACTGTGGGTCCAGCCCTCCTGTGCACCAAAGTCCTTTTTTGCAAAGGGAAGACCTTTTTCTTCACCTTTTCCAGGGTTGTTGGCAAGGATAAAGTGACAGGTAGGTCTGTAGCCCAGGTCTATACAAGTCCACAGTATGTAGTGCTGCAGGGATGCCCGGCAGTGCTGCCCTTGGGAAATTCCTATAGCTCATACAAAGACTTTTCCATCATCTGAATTATACCAATTACAAAAGCATCTTCTTTTCCCTAGACAATGGCAGCTCTTAAAGACTCAACACAGGATGCCAGCTATCCCTATTCTGCCTTGTCAAACCATCTAGAATAACTCAAGGAGTTGGCTCTGAAGATCTAGTTGTTAATATCAGGAAACTCTTTGATGATGGGAGACATTATGTGCAATAGGTAGTATTGGCACAGTAAAATAATAGAAGTCTAAGCAGATTTGTTAACATGGGCACAGTGAGTCCT